>NC_046365.1:34354929-34464929 GCF_011125445.2 Fundulus heteroclitus
AGCCGCCCACGTGTCCTCCGGCACATAATGACCTGCGGGTGAAAGGAAAGCCGCCATCAGAGCTGAAAGGGGAAAAACTCACCAATGTGAGAGTCCGTTTAGCGCTCGTGTCTTATTACCCATATTCCTGTCCGTTCTCGCAGTGACGTCAGCGAAAGTCGGGGCGAAGGTTGATGGTGCAGGGTCTTGGCTTTGGCACGTCTCTTTGTTGTACAAATGGTTAGAGCTGAAAGAAAAGAAAAGAAACAAAGACGACGGTCAGAGGAGAGGAGACATTTATAGCGTCTCATGGCAGCAGGCGTCACACTTTAGCCCAAAACGCTAACGGTCACTGAGCGATGGAAGAAGAGACGAGAAGAAGAAGAAGAGCGCAAAGAAAGTCTCAGATCCTGCAGCTTTATTCACAAACATGCTACAACCTAACTGGATAGGAAGAAAAGCTCAGGTTACACGTGTTTGATCGTTCAGCGATTTAAATTACATTTGTTTTAGCACCTTTATGATTTATATTTAGGGGTTGTTTGTTGTTGAAGGCTTTAGGGGAAGTCTGAATGTTTGGGATCATCACTTCCCTCCCTTATGGGGTCTGTAGATTTGCCATAATGTACTCCAACCCAACAGCAAATAAATGCCGGCAGATTATTTCTAAGAAAATATTTTTTTTCCTTTTTTTACCGCAACATGAACAAGTTTAAGACTTAAGGAAAAACACCTGAAGAAAAGCATCAAATATTCAGACTGTGATGAATTTCCACAGCAACAGCTTTCATCTTTTCTGAACTGAGATTAGTTTTTAGTTTTCAACGTATAAATTCTCCGTTCCCACGCTTCGTCCCGTCACAGATGCCTCTTCAGCATCCAGCTGTGCTAACAGTAAATTTCAGCCTTACGTTTTTTTTTGCGTTCTTCGCTGCCTTTTTTAAGCGGATGGTGTTTCTGGTTTACCTGGCGGGCGTGTAGTTGTTATTCGTGGTTTGGTAGCAGTCTGGTTCTGCGGGGTAGACGCAATACTGCATGGAATCTCCTGGAGAACAAAAAAATAAATAAATCACTTTAAAAAATTTAAATCCTGAGGATTAATTATTGCCAACATGACATATTTATCCAACTGTGAGACTTCTAACAGAAGTAGCGTGACAAAGGAAGGCGTTTACTTTTTCTGGTGGAGGCGGCGTAGGCGTGCATTCGAGCGCCGTGCTCCTTGTCTCCCTCCACGCTGCTCGCGCTGCTCCAGCTGCCCCAGCTCCCCCTGCTGGCCCTCACGCTTCCCGACGAGCTGCCCGAGTCCGAGCCCGACTCCGACACTCCCCCCGCGCGCCGCTCCGCTCCACACCGTTTGCGACTGCGAGCTGGACACACGCCTGCCGGAAATGCAACACAGAGTGACGTTAAAGTCAGTTTTTCCCTTTAAACTGAATACGCTCAGCTTCAGCTGTGATTCAGTTCAACGTTCTGCAGCTTATAGCATCAAACCCACCATTTTGTTTAAGGATGGTTTCAGCACCTTGTCCGAATTTTAGTATTTCTGACTTAAAGCCGTTGCAGAAGCGGGTTCTGCTGCGGTTTGCGCTCATGTTGCGATCCGCCGTTTTCCAGTCCGGTTCCTTTTCCCTTACTGGTACTGTAATAACATTGTGCTCTGGAGGACTATGGGGGAAAATAACAACAAAAACAGGGATAATTATGGTTTAACCTCTTTGTTAATCAATCAGAATTATTTGTAAAGCGATTTTCATGCAACTTAGTGCAAAACCTTTGTTTTAATAAGTAAAAACAGTTAAAATATGGAACAAAAAGTGCCTCCAAAGACGTTTGAGTATTTTAGTGAAGAGGAGAGTTTTCTACCCTTAATTAACACAGAATTAAAAATTTTATTCTGTCTCAAAATTGCCAAAACAAGATGAAAAGATAAATAAAATGAAAATATTTCTAAAAACTACTGGAAGGATTGATAAAAATAGAAAAACATAATCGAATATCAAAAAACAAAACACAATTATTAAACAACACATTTGGAAAAATATATACAAAAAATGTATATTGCCATCAGGTAACAACAAAGTGAAATAATTTATTTATCTAAGGATAATTAAGGTTTGGTTAGTAGAAAACCTCTTTGTTAATCTATCAGAATTATTTGTAAAGCGCTTTTCATGCAAAACCATTGTTTTAACAGGTAAAAACGGTTAAAATATGGAACGAAAAGTGCCTCCAGAGACGTTTGAGTCTGTTAGTGAAGAGGAGACAGTTTTCTACCCTTAATTAACACAGAATTAAAAAAATTATTCTGTCTGAAAATTGCCAAAACAAGATTAAAAGATAAATAAAATGAAAATATTTCTAAAAACTACTGGAAGGATTGATGAAAAAAAAAAAAAAAAATATATATATTAGGGCTGGGCAACGATTAAAATATTTAATCGCGATTAATCGCCCTGATTAATCGCGATTAATCGCATTGTATTTACAAACTCCAAGAATGAATTCAAAAGTAGTGTAAAGAGCACTTTTATTTTAATGTTCTGCTGCCATATGAACAAAAGTGTTGTAACATTTATAGCACTTATTTTATACTGGATATTTTCAACCCATCTATTGAATTTAGTGCACTAGTTGATCTTTTCTTCATAAGAGAACAGCAAGCACTGCAGCCAAAATATGGCCTTTTTTGACCTGCTGTATATTAGCCAGTCCCTAAGCTTGATGTATCATTAAACTGTTGATCTTTTGGGTTTTGTGGTTTTTATTTTATTATTACAATTAAATAATAATAATAATAATAATAATAATAATAATAATAATAATAATGTTATGTTCAGTGTTTTTTCGCTAATCCACCTCTTATATATTTCAATCCTTATGTAATTTTGTCTGTGTTGTGTGCACCTGCCTGTTGCTTTAATCCTATAAATTTCCCCGTCGTGGGATAAAAAAGGATTAGCTAATGTTATCTTATCTTAAATAACACTTTTTAATATATGTACTGGGTTCTTTCAAGGTCTTAATTACATGTTATGTGTGGGCTCCAGTAACATCCATCCATCCATCCATCCATCCATCCATCCATCCATCCATCCATCCACTGATCTACCTGGATGTTCCCTGGAGGACTGAAACGCCTCAGTCAGAGACGTCTGTCGGTCTGTCGGGGCAATGACAGAAGTTTCGTCTCCTCTCTCCGTTTCTGGGGCTCGACGTTTTCATGTTTTTTCACGTGCTTAGATAAATTGGTTGTGTTTCCACTGAAATGAACCGGCTTTTTACAAAACATACAGCTTGATTTCATTTACGGTATTAAAATAAAGCCAAACGGTGCTACTTCCTCTGTTCATGTTTTTTCGCTGCTGCGGTCTCTCTCAGCTGTTTCTTTGTTAAGTTTGTGTGAGAGCTGAGTGGGCGGGCCAGGCTGAGCCTGCGTGCTGATTGGCTGGCGCCGCTGACCATGTAAGAGAGGGGAGGGGGAGCGGGAGAGTGCTGCCTGACTGAAAGCATGTGAGCAACATGCGTTAATGCGCGATAAAATAAATATCGCCGTTAATAGTCTAATGAATTAACGCGAAATTAACGCGTTAACTTGCCCAGCCCTAATATATATATATTATATATATATATATATATATATATATATATATATATGATATTGGCACCAGAAATGTTATTAAAACCTCAATTTAAACACTTTTCCACGTTAAACCAGGCAGGATTGTGGTAAATGTCGGTTCCACCCGTCTTTCAGTAAATTTGTAGAACAGGAAGGAACGTGTTTTCTACCTTGAGACGTTGTCTGTCTTCCTGCGACTCCTCTTTCCCTTATTGTTCCCCGCTGCTGGGCCAGTCTCTGCATTCACAACTTTCTTCTTCTGGTCTTTGGCATCTTCTTCAAACTGGATCTGTAAAAATAAAAAAGAAAACGTGTCTAGATTAGCCGAGGGATCTCTGAATCTCCGGAGTGACAAACGTTAACAGCCACTTGCCGTTCGTACCTCCAGCTCAGAGCCGTCCCTTTTCCCTGAAGCCATCTTCTCGGCGTAGCGCTCGCTGCAGCTCCGCTCCACAGGGCTGCAGATCAACAGGCCCGGTCTGGGTCCTGGACCCAGTTTGACGTTCTCAGGGAACCCAGCAGGTATTTCCACGGGAAACATAACTGCTGCCGACTCGTCGTGTTCGACACTACCTGGCAGGTCTTCTGTGAAGCCCGCGGGCGTCTTGCTCTCCATCTCGCTGGGGAACGCTGGCTGGTTGTTGTTGTTGCAGGAGTCCGGGGTGAGGGGGCTGTCTGGGCTCAGGTCTTCCTGCTCTTCATCCATGGTGGCGGCTGCGGCTGCGGCTGAGCTGGGCTTATGTTTGGTGTAATAGAGCGACACCTTGTGTTTCTTTTGTGGCTGGGAGGTGGCGGTGGCGGAGCCTTTCTTGGAGGCCTGAGAACGAGGGGTGGGGCTGTTGGCCAAAGCCGAAGACCCGCGGCCCTTTCCTTTATCCGACGTGTGACAGGTGTCTATGTAGGTCTTACAGCTGCCTTTGGATTTACTGCAGACACACGCAAAGATGACAGTTTGTATGTTATTATAGCGACACAAACTTTAGCGAGGTGCTTAATAAACGGTGCTGGACTTACTTCACTCCATTGGGGGTGATATTATTGACGGAGCTGTTCTCCCGGGAAAGGACAGAGTTGTGGTTGCTCCTGATGGTCGGGGTTGAGAACTCCCTGAGGATGTACTGAGCCTGATGAAAGGCCATCAGACACACGCCAACCAAGGAGAAGCTGCAAACACAAACAGAATCACCAATTACCTAAATGTGGCGGCATTTTGATCAGGGTTTTTTTTTTTGTCACAACACGATCCGAGTTACTTGGGATGAAGCATCTGTTGATGTGGATTGATCAGACTGTTGAAATGCTGAAGCCACAAATGGACTCTGCACCACATTCGTATATTACACGGTTTTAATAATACTCTCCTGGATACCGTGAATCGCACACCGTCTATTTCCCCTGCATTGTTTACATTGTTTTACATTTCAGTTGTTTATATAAATCGCTGCTGCATCTTTATCCTGAAATTTTGTGCAATTTACTGTGATTTTTCAAGCTGTATGCAAACGAAATTTCGTTCTGTACGCACTTTGTGCATACAAAATGACAAAGCTGTCCAAGTCTAAATATCCCCGGTAAACTAATTACTAACTAAACTAATTACTACTAATTACTATAATCGATTCAGCGATGCATTGCAATGCGGGGCATCGATGCGGCAACGTGCCATAATCGATTATGTCACTGTTTATTTTCTGGCCTCAAATGGACAAGTTGTGAAGTTTCAATTACTTCCGGGGGCATGACAACAACAATCAAGATGGCTAAAAAAAACACTTATGGTCACTGCTGGGAAAAGTTGGCTGTTATTGCTCTATTTAATTTTAATTTAGGTTCTAAAGCAGAGAGAATGCCATATCCAGTATCCCTGTACCAATTTTATTTTATTTAACATTGACATTTATGTCAAAGATACAGACATAGCAGCCAATAAAATATGTTATCTGATTGCTTTTGTTGCCTCATGACTGATGAAAAATTTGCCTTGTGTGCAGCAGAATTTTGATGCATCGCAATGAATCGTAATCGAATCGAATCGTGAGGGCAGTGCCAATGCACACCCCTACTAATTACCTTAAAAGAGGCATTCTCTACATTTTCATAACGCTCAGCTGGATCACACGCAGCTTCATGATCCGTTTCTAAGAGCCGATCCGACTCGACTCTGCGGCTGCAGTCTGTTTGCATGCAGGTCGCTTTAATGCAACGCTGACGTTAAAAGCTTAGACCTTTGCTTTGGATGCTGCAAAATCTGCTAACTAGGGTTTCAGCTGCTCCCTTGGCGGCCATCACTCACACATGAACAGCTGTCTGGGGAGATCTGAGCACAGCGGGTCGGGTGGCGGAGAACGCCGATAGCTGCAGCAACCTGTTCCAGGAAAACAGAGAAGTTTTCTGGAGCCACTGCTTACCAGCCCACAGTTTCCACCGTGTTTATTAGAATTAAAAGTGAAAGAGTTTACCCCAGAAAAAGGCCCTGGTAGGGAGGCGGTTTTTAAACCTCTTAAGGCTGCGAGCCCCTTTTAAGAGAGTTTGAGCAACAATAACACTTGTAGCTGACTGACTGAGACCAACACATTTATCAAATGTCCAGATCTTCTCCCCAAAAAGTATCTAATTCACTCTAATATCCACTGACCACAGTTCAAACACCATGCAAAACGCATTCAGCCAAAAGTGTGTGTCCTGGTGGGCCTGGTTTCGACACGTAGAAGCGCCGACAAAACTCTGAATCCGTCGAAGTCAAACTCATTGGCATAACTCTGTTTTTCATTATTACACTCTATTTAATCAGAGTGTAAATAAAGAGATTCATGACCACATTCTCAATATTAAGGAATAAATCCCAAAAATTGTGCCAAACATGGCCCAGTAGCTGGATTTCTTTTTCCATCTAAACATGCATAACTTCTCAACTGTTTGTTGTGTGGAGACCAAACCGGCTACAGATGTAACCAAGATGTTGTAGTTACAATTCATTTATTTATTATTTCCTCCTTTACAGCAAAAGTAAGCAGTTTTGTATGTAAACATCTGCTGTTTTTTTAGGCAGAATTTATTTCTGGGCATTTAAATCTCATTTATTCAGGCCCAGAATAATTTACTCTCAGATTTTCAGATTCAGATTTTCATGCTTTAGTCTGGGAAATGAAAAACGCCTTAATCAGGGGCGACTACGTCCCCCCTTCCCTGTAGGTGGACAACAGTGAATCTTCACTAACCATGTGAATATGAGGGTGACAACCCAAAAGGTTTCCTCCCAGCTGGGGCCCGGTACCACCTGGGCACAGAGCGGCAACATGTGGTGGGGCAGAGTCACATTGAGCGTGAAAGGGAAAGCGCTGCCACGGGACGTCACCAAGGTGAGGTCACGGATCACCCAGGAAGAGGTGAAGTCTGGCGTAAACCTACAAACAGATCAGAGGAAGACAAAGAAAGAAAAAAAAACAGGGTGAATATGTAACAGTCTGAGAGGAAAAGGAAAGTCTGCAGCAATAAATAAACAAACAAATAAGAAATTTGACTTTTTCTTACGCAATTGTGATCTCTGAGGAGGTGTTGTGCTCAAGGCTAAAGGAGCGGCACTGAAGCACCTCGAAGCCGTAGCCCTGACACGAATAACCATTAATGTTCATGGACATGACCGTCAGAGGAAGCTCGCCTGCGTTCTCCACCTTAAAACTCTTTCTGATCGCAAAAAGAGGCTTACTGGTGCGCAGACCTGCGGAAGACATTAATCCTTTTCAGCTTTTTTAGCTCAACCAAAGCCAAAAGTGGCGACAGCGCATGGACTAAATCAGAGCACTGCTCTCACCGTCCCGACACTCCATTAGAGTCGACTGAGGAACGTTGAAGCGTAAAGACGCTCCCGGGCCGGGCAGTTTTCCTCCGACTCTTAGCAGCTCTTTGGCCCCGTGGCCTTGTAGGGTCACCATGTCAAATACTGTCAAGTTGTTCCTGAAAAAACAAGGAAGCAGAACTTCTTATTACACACAAAAGAACACCATTGATCACCGTGCATACCTGACAGACAGAAATAGATTAGAAACGCACAGAGAAATGTTTGGATAGTAAAATCTGATGATTTTCAACTTAACAGCATATTTTTATTACTCTAAATTATTCTAATGCCATAGATGGAGCTCTTGTGTGTGTATAGAAGGAAGATTTGATAAAATTAAGGAGTTTTGATAATAATTTGGAGTGGGTTTATTTTGCATATGCTCAAAATGATTTTAACACTCACTAAATGCCAATAAAGTCTCAGGAAAACTCGTGAGCTCTCTAGCACCCCCTAGAGGGCTCGTGTTGTTAGGTGTTAGTAATGCTAGTCATATTGATGGCTAATATAAATAACTGCTTAGAACAGTGAGGAAATTTCATTTTTAGTTATCATGAATGCTGTCAGTAATAGCTCTTAAAAATAAATCAGTATTGGCAAAAATTGGTTTTGCGAAGACACAACTTTACAAAAATATCCGATTGGTTAATGGGTAAAAACAAAGTACCGTATTTTTCGGACTAGAAGTTGCACTTTTTTCATAGTTTGGCTGATCCTGCAACTTATACTAAGAAGCGACTTATATATCAAATTTAAACGGTAAATTATATTGACCAATATGAATCAAGGAGTAAACTTTACCGTCTATAGCCACAAGATGGCGCTTTAGGTTTCTTAAAACTATATCCTGCTTTTGTACCACTTAAAAAAAGTATTGAAACATTAACTTATAGACAACAAAGACTGAACACATGTTTGTATGTTGTTTCGCTGTTTCAGTCTGCATTCATGCAGCAAAGCGTTGTGTGGTGCATCTCAAAGGACCCAAACCGTGACAGAACCCTGTTATTGGGCTGTGTTAAGCTAATAACAGCTAGCGCTAGCTTAAAGGTCTGTTGTCCAGGCAGTTTACAACGTCGCTGATGCATTTGAGCTTTATGTTGCTCTGAAACCTTCATGTCGTACTGTTAGCTTAGCATGTAGCACCATTACGCTCACGGTCTCATTTCAGCATAAGTTTGACAACATTCAGCATAACGGGCCGTTACGCTCAAATGCGCTGGAGAAAACCTTCTCAGTTGGAGTTGCTAAATTACCCCATTCATCCTCCCAGGTATGTTCCATGTTATTCAGCCGGTTGTGGATGTATGTGTGTAATCGAATAAGTTGCCTACAGTTTTAGTCTTGGATTTAGTGGACTTTTATTCTGGGGCGATTTATATATTTTTTCTCTTTAAGACGCACTTTTTGACTGATGCAATTTATATTCCGGAGCGACTTATAGTCCGAAAAATACAGTATTCGGCTAAAACTACTGAAAAAAAACTTTGCAGGGTACCTGATAACAAGAATGGTGGTGGTTGGTTTGTGTTCAGAGGGCGTAAACGCCACAGCAACCTCTCTCGTCTCCCAGGGGTGCAACAGCAGACGCAGGACACCCGCCCCTGTTACGCCTGCTACGCTCTCACCTTCCTGTACAGAAAAGGAGAAAATGCTGTCAGAGACTGCAACAAAAGCAAAAAAAAAAGACAAGAAAGTTGTGTCTACATTAAAGTTCAACTAAAACGACAAACCTTTAGAGAAGAGGTCAGCAGAGAAAACTCTGCTGTGCTGATGTTCACGGTTTGGGAGCTGAAATTAAACCTGTTAATAGAGAAGAAGGAAATAAACAACCAGGATGCTGTGCTCCAATATAACAGCTCTAAACGGCACAAGCACAAAACTTTATTAATTTACTACGCTTTACCATTTGGTTAAAAGATCCAGAGCTTCGCTGGGAGAAGGGTAGAGGGAAAGGATTCGAATCTCCACAGAAACCACCTGAAGGCGAAGGATTCTTTAGCAGGAACGTCTTTACCTGGACCAGACAGAACATTATATATATCACAGGTTTATCCAACAAGTTAAAAAAGCCTTTTTTTTCCAGCAACCAAGCATGACACGTTGCTTACTTTACTCTCATTGACAGGCGTAGCGCCAAAGTTCAGAGGAGAGGATCCCTCAACAGGAAGCCTGGGCCACCTGAAGAGACATTCATTTAATGATCGGAGAGGACAAACAACATAAATGTAGAGAAGAGGGTTGGTGTTGCAGCTCACCTGCAAGGTAATTTATCTTTGTGACTCCGCCATCGAG
Organism: Fundulus heteroclitus; assembly: GCF_011125445.2. Taxonomy (NCBI): domain Eukaryota; kingdom Metazoa; phylum Chordata; class Actinopteri; order Cyprinodontiformes; family Fundulidae; genus Fundulus; species Fundulus heteroclitus. The sequence continues at coordinate 34,364,664 of NC_046365.1, forward strand.
AGCAGAGCTCTGCAGCCAGCTTGCTGTCTACGTCCCAGGAAGAGGTGAAGCGTTCTGGCAGAAGGGAGTGCTGCCACTCCAAGCGGCCTGGCAGACGTTACAAAAGGAACATTAAGTCAAATAATCGCCAGGAGGCAACTTCTTGTCTCACGCAGATGTTTTAAGGGGCTAAATTTCACCTCCTTCAGATAAGCGAAGAGGACATTGTCGTGCACACTCGTGCTCAGCCTCAAACATCCCCTCCTCCTGTTGGCACACACACACACACACGATTATTAAATCACCTCCCATTTACTTCTCAGACTCCCAAAAGCAGCAGCCAGAAAAGCTTGAGGTTCACCTTTGACGAAGTTGAATGAAAGTAGAAGGGAAGGTGCAGGGTGGTGCCGAGGCTGGTGTCCAGACTCAGCGTCAGCATGTGGTTCAGAGGCAGAGACTCGTTCAGCAGCTGCAGGGAGAGGATGTGCCAGCAGCCTGTGGAAACTCTCAACGGACTGCTGAAGTTCACCACCTGACAAACAGGGGGCAGCAGAGACAACTGTTTAAAAAAAAAAACAACCAAAAAAAACGAGGAAGAATTATAACACATCATCATTCTGAGATGGGGTCACCCACCTTCACCGCACCCTGTAACCTCTCAGACAGAGTGGCGTTTATCACGGTGAAGGGCAGGGGGTGAGGGTTGGAGAACCACAGATCCATCTGACTGCTGCTTCTTTGTTTCACTCGAAACAAGCTGAACAAATCCCCTACTGTCCATCTGCAGAAAGCACAGATAAGGCAAAAAATATTATTATCATCATCCGAACCAGACCACACATCAACATGGCAGCAAACGCGCGCGTTACCTGTGTGTGATATGTAATCCTGGGAAGCTGTAGGCTGTCTTGTTCCCCATTATTTTTAAACTGATATGGCTTATGCATTTCTGTCCGTGGCCTGGCAATAAACCTGGGAGGGACGAAGTTGATCAGCTTAAATGTTTGACGGAAACGCAATTTGACGAGAAGAGAAGACGCCTCACCTCTGCAGGCCAAGGAGGCCACTTGAGTGAAGTTCTTTGCCTCTGGTCTCAGAAGAACCTTGTTGAAGTTGAGGCTGGCCTCCACCTTTGACAGCACCTGCATGTCCTGTTAAACAGGAAAACATCGCGTTAGAGTCCAAATAGTAGGTCAACATTATGATAAAAAAAACAATAATACAATCTCACCTTTATATAGAGCTTCTTGGCTCCAGAATTTAACATATAAACTCCTATTTTTCCATCCCCTGTGAAAGAACATGCCGATAGATTAGACAAGATTAGCCTCACTGGTGTACAAACATGTTTTATTGAGATGAGAAAAAAAATCCTGTTAAAGAAATACAAAGTGAGGAAGATCCATTAGTACTACAGCGATTCAATTGTAATTTTAAGAGCAAATTTGCCTTTTTTGTCCAGAAAATGCCGGGCTTCTAAATCATTCTGAATGTGACAACAGCACCCCCTGCTGTTTGGTCTGTACCTGCAGTCAGTAGTGTGATGAATACCTTTAATATTCATTTGATTTCATGCTGAAAATTATGGGCCCGAAAGCATGACATGACTCTCAATGAACATGACTGAAACATCATTAGTTCAACTTTGTAGTCCAACTGTTTTTAATATTTGGTTTTGGTTTCTATTTTCCCATTTTTTATTTTGTTTTTAATAGGGCTGTCAGTTTTAACGCGTTATTAACGCGTTAGCGTTGTTAGACCATAACGACGACATTTATTTTCACGTGCAATAATCGCGTTGTTTTTCCCCGCCAGCGCTCTGCGGACTGTGTGTGTGTTTTTTTTGCCCTCAGCGCTTTCCGTAGTTCCAAGAATGCTAGAGACTGTAGCAAAAGAGACCCGCGCTCACTAATGCCAAGTCTGCTTATTTCATGCAACTTTGGCTTCTTTTTTCTAAAGTCGCTTGTACGTTTCATGAGTTGCGGGTTGCAGTTTTTTTGGGCTTGTTTCTGAAAGGGAAGTCGCTTATTTGGGCTCTAAAAAAGTGGCGCTGCCGCACTACAGTATGACCAGCTGAAATATCCCTCGGCCTCATAACGCGCTGGTGCGCATCCTGACATAGGAGGCGAGGGAGTAAAGGCAGAAAGAGCAATGTTGCCCTGCTGAAAGTAGATTACGTGGTGCAGATCACCATTTCAAGCAGAGATATAATCAGCATGCAAAGATATACGAATAAGTTATTGTCGTTGGTGTGAAAGCTCAGGATTAGATGTGTGTGGGAGAGTGAAAACTTGTGACTTTATTAAAATGTAAAATTAGTATTACTTTATATGTAAATGCTTAATGCCATGTTTATCTTTATTCAAGAGGCAAAAAATATTTCGGCATGAAATATTCATTTATTTACACATTTGACTACACATTGTGTAAACATCAGGGCGTTATGATTAGTGATTTAGCCATTATTGGCAAGGGGTTAACATTTTATAGTGCCAGGATGTTTTTATTCCAATTCTGAAAAGTGCTTGAAAATAAAAATATATTTTTGTGCTAGCATGTTCTTTTTTTTAGTAGTATCATTTATTGAAAAATTGCATATTAAAATGCCCAAATAGGCTTTTACACTTTCAGAAATAGAAAGATTAAATATGCAATTAATTTGCGATTAATCTCGAGTTAACTATTGAAATTATGCGATTAATCACGATTAAAATTTGTAATCGCTTGACAGCACTAGTTTCTACATTTTATTCCAACGTATTCTGTTTTATTTTCCTATTTTTTAGTCATGTAAAGCACTTTGCATTGTCTTTGCACTGAAAACTGCTATACAAATACATTTGCGTTGCCTAATAAACTCCTAAAGTAGAACAAAACTTAACGTAGCTTAAGTTTCTCTTTAAAAATGAATGGTTTGATAATATTTAAGCCATATGAAGTTCATAGCTAGTTAAAAGTTGACTGCAGGTACGCGTCAGGCTAAAAGCAATTTGTATTTGTTGTTAATATTATATAGTTAAAAAAATGTGGCAATTTTGAAACATTCTAGTTGATAGAAACCGTTATGTTATAAATAAACCCATATTTATGTTAACATTTTTTAAAGGGATTCTGGGTAATCTTCAGAACGACAGCTTAAAAAAAATATCCTTTGCCTTAAAGTAATTTAAAAACTGAAACCAAAACTGTTAAATAGCCTTCAGAATTTAACTCTAAGCTTCACATCTGCGATTCTTGTGTGACTCGTGTTTAGATTAGTTTCGGCTCGTTGGCACCCACCAAAGGCTGCTGGTCCAACATCGGGAGGGACCAACAGGAACAAAATGTGCTCGATGACGTAGGGCTTGAGCTTGTCCAGTTCAGCGGGTCGGTCACCAGGAGCAGACAGATTAATCTGCAGACTGAGGCGCTCCTCGTTCTGGAGGCAGGACCCCTGGGAGGGCAGAGGAAAGGCATACCAGTCAGCCACCAAGTGCAAGGAAAAGGAAGCATTAGAAGAATGAGGAAAGACTGGAGAACTTAAAAAAAAAAAAAAGAGATTAGACTGACGATTAGTTTGCGCTTTAGTATGTTATGAATGTTGACTAAACTTATAGATATATGGCAATACAAGCATTAGAAAGACTTTACTGAGACAAGGGCCAACTGGTGCCAATTTATCAGTGAAACAAGAAGACAGGAGGGCAACAAGCCTGCGAGTCAAACCATGAAAGAAAAAACTGACTTAAACAACAACCTTAAACCTATCAAAAAAATAAAAATAACAAGAGAAAATATTACAAATATGCATTCTTACAGAATATTTAGTCAGCTAGGTATTTATCAAACCTCGTGTCTAATACATTTACACATAACAACTACAGAACTCTCAGGCGGTTGCTGAATATTTTCTTTTCACGCAACTCTTATAATCAAAGACAAAAACAACAACATAGCCTTTTACTGAATTAAACAGCAAGCTGTACCAGAACATAATAGAAATGTTCAGGCCTTCACCAGGTTCTAAAAATATTACAGTAAGAAAGAGAAACTGTAGCTGTTTAAAAATAAACTAATTACAGTGCATGATCTTCACCACAGTGGAGGAATTTAACGTTTGGTGTTTGCAAATCATCTCTTCACAGCCTGATAAAAAGGTAATTGTGAGTAAACTTCACATTTAAAGAAAAAAAAATGAATAAAATATTTTTGGCTGCTTAAAAAAAATAAAAATAATAATAGTCCGGCTTTCTTTGTATTGTAATTGATATGTTAGACCAAAAATTTGATTTTTGGTCTATTTTCTGAACTTTTATATAGGACGTGTAAAATATTTTCATTTGTATGTTGTAAATTGTATGTTCAGAAAAATACTGACTGCTGAGGAGGTAGAGGTATCATGAATAAATACATTTAGCGTTATAGGGTTACGGCCCCACCTCTGTCTTTTAATTAAACTGGGGTCTGGACTTTGACTAGGCCATTCCAACCCCTTGATTATTTTCAGTTTGGCTGCTGAGTTTAGGACCATCGTCCTGTTTGTGACCCAGTTTTGGCAGACTTTCTTCTCATGGTGCAAGATTTGACTCCAGAATACGTCTGAAAACAAAAGAGGATGTGGTTGACTCGATGTCTGCGAGCTGCTACCATGACAACAGGTCAAGCCTAAATGACCACGCCTCCACCACCAAGCCAATCAGCTGGTATGAGGGTTTGGTTTTCTTTAAACATGACGCTCTTCATTATGGTCAAACATCTCCAATTTGGTCTATTTTCCACTTAGGGCAAAAGATCACTCAGATCTAACATTGCAAATCTACGTTATTAATAATACTAATAATTCTGCTGTAAAATCTGTTAGAAAGTTGAAGGTAGAAATAGATATTTTCAGAACCTGGTAAAGATGAGATAATTTTTATGTGTCCGACTTCATAAAAGCTTAACATCAGAGGTGGGCTCATGTAATTTTTCCCCCCCTAACCACAAACATTTCTCTCAGTGAGTGTCAATCTGCTGACAGTAGAGCTGTCCTAATCTCCAAGAAAATCAAAACTAATTTCCTGTTACTGTTACTTAATCTTTGCACAACATCCTCCCCAACTAATGGCCACAATTTTGGAGGACCACTTGAAAATCAAAGCCTCACAAACACAAATACAGCTCTTAAAAAAAAAAAACAAGCCTTTTGAGATTAGCTTCTTCAGGACACAGGTTACATTAAGTGTGATTATATTCATATTTTTTTGAAGTTGTTGATATCTATTGATTCTCAGACAGAACAAACAGCGGAGAAAATTGTAAAAATAAAAGCAATGCACAACAATACAGTCACAATAAATGTAAATTATGATGTGAAATGGTACAATAAGAAATAAAATGATAAACACCTACATCTATATTGGCTATATGCTGAACAGACGCTGGTCCAACAGATCAAAAAGGAACAATTTCAGTTTATCAAATCACAACTACACAGTAATGATAATGTTGTGGAAAGACCTGCTTTCAACTGTATTACATGATGAGTGTGAAGAGTTCTGTAGTAATTATGGTATCTCTTGGAAAAGTTATTAAATGTTGGGCAAGAGATCCAAGTACCTTTCCCAGAGAAACAAATCAACATAGGAAGCAATGCTGCCAAGGTTTGAGAGAACCTGGTTCTCTGGTTTAATCAAAAGGAGAAAAAAAAGCTTAAGCACCCAAATACGTCCAATTAATATTAAGGATTGATATAGAATGTTTTCTTTTGCATACCATCTTCAACGTTACATCATATTTAGCTTTTAAATTTAAAAAAAATTATTTCGGGGCATGTTTTTTTGAGTTGCGTGTGTGACATGAGCTCAAGCTAAAGTGGGCAGAGAGACAAACGCTGAAGCAGAAGACAAACGGTACCTGAGGACTGCTCAGAAAACTCTCCTTTAATCTGCACTCCAGGAGTAGACCCAGAATGGTGATGTTGGAGGCATCTTCCTGCAGAATAACAGAGCAGCTCTGTGTTATACGGCTGTCCCGCCAGTTTATTTTTACATGGTGAGGAAAAAGTGGAATCTCTGTACAAATTAGGAGACGTCTGATTTTATCTGAGGACTGGAGAGTGGAGCGGCTGAATATGAATTTAGATCACATTTTTCAGCTTCCACACTTTTTATATCTGCAAAACAAATACAATAAAAAGGCAAAACCTTCATTCGTTTTCTTCCACCATACAATAAAGCGGCACTTTACATTCGTCTGGATAAGATCCTAATTATATATACTGAAATTTGTGTGTGCATAATGCAGTTTTTGTGTTAACAGTTTAACTCTTGCCTTTTACACCATTGCATGCCGTGTGCTGCTGAAAATTAAGATCCTGCAGCTTTCAGCACTGAAGCCAGTCACATGTTGTGTATTATTATTATTATTGCAGTGTAATTTTCTTAATTGTTATCTTTTGATGAAAAGATAAATCTGTTTTCTCAATAGAAAATGCAACAAAAAAAACAACAAAAAAACACTTATTCAGTCTGGCTTTTTGTTGAGGTTTAATAGTTACTTTTCATTTATACTTTATTATTTTGTGTTTCGTCAAAAGAAGATGAAATAAGTTTTATATTCTTATCTATGGGACTGTTTTATGCTATAATTTGCCATTTTATTGCATATGACATTTTTCTTTGAAGTTTGAAATGTCGTTTGTTTTTTCATATATCTCACTGTGTGCCGCATCCACCTGTATGAGAAAAGCGCCCCTAAAATGAAGTTAAACCGCATTAGCAGTAACATCAAATACTGAAAATACATAGAAAAATAACAGGCTCAAGTGCGTCCCAAGTGACTAACCAATTAGGCAGCAGCCAGGGTGATTGTGAGAGCTCACAGCCATGCTGACATTTTCAAACTGTCACCCCACTTCCTGTTGTGGAGGCGAGAATTTGTTTCAGATGCCTCTCACACACACTTTCCCTGCCTTAGACCGTCTCTACATCTATGCACAGGCTAGACGTTGGTCTTCCTCCTGTGTGACGCTGAGAAATGTCAAATATTGAAAACACGGAGCCCGTGTTAACGGAAACAAAAGCAAAGTTCATAATTCCTGCTGATTCAACAGCCACCAAGTAATTTAATCAGAGTGGGTGAACGTCTGTCTGTGTGTGTGTGTGTGTGTGTGTGTGTGTGTGTGTGTGTGTGTGTGGGCTTATTTATCTGGGCTAGCAGGAAAAGGGAAATCAGCTGTTTCCAATGATGCGCTGTTATTGACTGTTATGCACAGCCTTCACAAACATTTAGAGGCGTACCTGAGTTTGGGTCAGCTTTATGCTCTGGATGTGAGGGAATATTAGACTTTCCTTTCTTTGGGAAGATTTTAATGAGGTTTGGTGGCCTCCCACACCAAAAACCTAAAAAAAGAAGAAGTTAAAGTTACCGTACTTCAGCTGAACACTGAAATACAAAACAGGAAGATTCACTCGAAAAGTCAACAGAACACTGTAGAATTGAATCAAACAGATCAGCTGGATTCTCTGTTGGGAAATCAATCAGTGAGGGTAGAAACGCAACAAAGACGCAAACTACAGGACGAGTAAGACATTGGAATGATACTGACAAAAGAAAAACACGCTAAAATTAGGAGAAATAAATCCAAGCTTTAAGACTTAAAAAGAACTGCTTGTGTGAAAGTAGTGCACTTTATGTCTGTTAGTCTAGATAATTACCTAAACACACATTAGCTATGTTTACATGCACAAAATTTCACGATCAGACTGAAATGTATTAAGATTAAAAAAAATAATCAGATTTTACTGTTCATATAGGCACACAATAAATCAATCTAATTATCATATGCACCTGGCTTTGTTCAGAATACAACTCTGACACGTGCAGTTATCAAATTTCCCTAAAAAAACAACAACACAGAAGGACAAGAACTTCTGTCTTTGCTAAACAACAAAAAAAGCAAACAAAGCAGTATTATACGAGTTTATGCCCAGGCTGGACTTGCTCCAGTTTCTAATAACAGTTGAAACAAACTAAATAAATAGCAATTTTGAGCTCTTTTTTTTTTTTTAAACTGATTCAAACTGCAGGAAAGCCAAAAACATATATACATTCACTTGATACAGCAAATCTTAAAGCATTTTACTGTCATTCTATTTCTGGACCAGCACAACATATGAGGAATTAAAAAAGATTTTCACAAATAATAATATGATAAGTCAGGTGTGCATGATTGATCCCCCGTTACTCTGTTCCCCTAAATAAAATCCAGTACCACCGGTCACCTTCAGAAATCACTTAAACACTAAATAGAGCCCACTTATGTGGAATTTATTCTCTATATAAATCCAGGTTATGTTAAGCCATCAGTGTTGATAGAGCACATTAGTGAATAAACAGAAATATACCGGACGTGGGGGAATACTACATGAACACATGATCTCAACAGTAAAGTGGGAAGCTTTTCAGAGTCAATGAAAAGCATATTGGGAGAGCTTATTATTATTATACTCACCTGGTATGAAAGCAGCCCATGAGCTGATGTGTTTATAAATAATGTGTTTTCTACATTGCCCTCCTCAGATGGGAGGAAAATTAGTTTAAAAGATGCCTTCCCCTTTGGTGGGATCACCTGCGACATTAAACGAAAGCACATTTTAATACACTTCAGCGCCACACACACAATTCGTTTCAGCGACAACAGACAGTGGCATGTGTGAATACTCTGAGCCCACTTACTCTTCGGTGAAAGGAAGGTATGTAAAAATGCATGCTGGATGTAAACATCGACAGCAGGGTCACAGGGACTTCCTGGCTGGGGTTGTGTATATATATGGTTTCAGCTCTCGGCAACCCCAGCGGCCTGCAGACAGCAGAGCATTAAGATCAGCAAAAATGTACACAAAACATTCCTCCTGAAGCATGGTGGCTAGCTGAATTAAAGGGGAGCAAAACACCCAAAATGAAGCAAAACCATCCATTTCCTTTCTGGAATTACACATACTTTTAGATGTTAAACGTATCCGCTACACAACGTGCTGAGTAAAAGTGTAAACATATTCATAGTATTCCAGTAAGAAAGGCCTCATCATCCTCTGCTAGTAACAACAGATCAGCGTATTGCTTTCTGTCAGCATGAGGAAGCCAGAAGTCATTTGCACTCTGAGCTCTGCAACTATGAGCTCTGCACATTTAACCTGAAACCACTGTATTCTCAGCAGTAAAGTTGCATATGCACTAATACGCAGAGAGGGAATGCTAATGAGAAGCATGTTATGAGATCAGCACCAAGATTATCTCTATGCTCCTGACCAATCAGTGACACTGCGACTCCCTCCTAACAAAAGACAAAAAAAGTTTTAAAACCAATAAACACCTCTTGTTCTGCCAGCATCCAAAGCTAACTAAAGCAGAAAAAAGTCCTACTTCCTCTTAAAATATCATATCTCTTCTAATATTTATCTTCCTTATAATTTGAAGGCAAGTGGGAGCATTAAACTTATGCAATTATAGCGCTCTTAATTTTCGACTGCAGGGTTAAAACAGGAGGCATAACTATAATGTAGGCCTGCATTATTTGAGTTAGCTTCAGCGTTCTTATTGTTTTTAGCTGAGGTCGTGTATAAAAGATGAAGATTTTACTAAATTAGTTTCAAGTGTAAACCGAGACTTCTCCCATTTAGTTAAGTAGTTTTGAAAAGCAGCACCGTGCAACGTACAGCCACTAGGGGCGCTAGACTTGTAACTTCCAGGTTTAGCACCCCAGATTTGACCAATCTGTATAATCTGGCCTAATCTGTATAATCTGATTGAATTTGACTTTGTAAAGTGCCTTGAGATGACATGTTTCATGAATTGGCGCTATATAAATAAAATTGAATTGAATTGAAGGCCACTGGCAACACTGCTCTGTTGTAAAATTAAACAGTCTCCCTCTGTGTTTTGGAATCTGATAGCAGACCACTTTGGACCAGCAGATGGAGACGTCATGGAGTTACTTGTAAAGAAAAGGCCACATCCACCCCTCTAGATTAAGTCCTACATCAGAGAACCAAAAATATCTCTGATGAGATAGGTGCCATATCTGTTTTTTTTTTTTTTTTTTTTTTTTTTTTTTTTAAATATGACCTAGAGCGCCGCTCCGGGTCACATGACCCATTCAACCACGGATCCAATGCTCTCAAGTCACATAGGAGAGTTTTTGAGAAGGGCACCCTGCATGGACCATTGAAAAATCCTTTAAATGTCTCTAATTAAGATAATACTTGGGTCAAAACTTACACGGTGCTGCTTTGAGTGAAGATTAATCTTTCTTTATGTAATTTCAAAACAGTGTTCAATACTTCTCCTTTTTTGACTCACTAGTGACTTTAAAAAAAGACAGATTGAAGTAACAGCTTCCTACACAATCCTCAACTGGGCATTCGATGTTTTTTTCAGAGAATCTGTCGAGCTGGGCGACACCTTGGTTTGAATCACGCATTGAGGCATTAAACAAAAAAAAAAAAAAAAAAAGCACCCATATGTTTTTATCTGACTGGTTGCAGCTGTGAAAAATGTTACACCCTTTTTTGTTTCTATACGTTTTACCCCCCAAAAATGTTTGTAGTGCTTATAATGCTGGGTATATAGCCGTATTTGAAGATAATTAATAATAGAAAGCAATACAAGACTTTTTTTTTTATTGGTTACTAAGAATATGCACTTCTTTTCTGCACAAGTTATGCAAAATCAAAACAAATGCAAAACAGTCTCAAAGGATCGTTACAGTTGTAAGACATAATTTAAAAAAATAAACTATGAGAGATTAAACAGAAGATTTACAGACCAAGGATTAATTTGCAGCATATAAACCTAAACCAATGCTCATAAATGAAGGGTTTTGAATTATAACCCTTACTTTATTCAAGTACTGCAAGTAGAACATAGAAAAGTGTGTAGGAATCCAGAAAACGGACTTGTGATCAGACATTTTGTGAAGCCTCATCTGAACTGTTCTCACTTCCTGTTTGTCTGAGAGTGTGGCTTGACTTTCATTTTAGGGAACTGCAGCACGGCCTGGACGAACATGAAACTAGGAGATTGAGTTCAATAATTCTATCTTTTAGCTTTGCCAGAAAGCTCTAAAAAAAAAATCTAATATTACGGTGTTCTCCTGGAAATGCTACTTATTTTCTCTTCTTTCCATCCATTTAAAAACGGTGCTTAGTCCTTCTTCAAAACACCACATTCATTTATGATTTAATTTTAATAGTCTTTATGAGTCAGCTGACCAGTAATAATATAAATGTTCCCACAATCCTTACATGAAAAAACGAAACCACAAGATTGATGAGGGGGCACTCTGGTCCCACAGTACGTATTTTGTGTGGATAAAAATTCCCTAAAGCGATTATGTCCAGTTGGGGAAATATTTTTCCAATGCTGCTGGGATTTGGGGTGCCTAGTTTCTGCATTCCAGATTCAGGATATAAATCATCTGTATCACCGCTTGTGCTCGACAGGACCGGCTGAAACCGCAGTCGGGTCAGAGCATTAAGGTTTCTAATTTGTTTTTGGAGCATGAAGGTAAACAGTGAGGTTCTCAGACCCTCTGATAAAGGTCAGTATCTGTGAATACTGGAAAAGCAAACTTCTGGCTTTATTTGGATTGTTGGTTTAGGAAGGACGTAACCTGCTTTTTAAAAATAATACTTCAGCTGGAAGTGATGTCATCATCTCATTTAAAGTTCAATGCTATGAGTACAAAGCAAACTGTGTAGCTATGCCGCCATAAGTTTAGGCTGCTGGAGGAACACAATGACCACTTCCCCTCCCCGAGTCGGCTACATTCTCCTACTGCTCTCCAATTCTGCATTACTTCAACTTTTAGTTTTCTTTGTTTTTTTCTTTTCATAGTAGCAACATCTGGCCTGGCGTTCTGTTTAGCGGTAATGTCCTGGAGGGATGTCCTCTGATGGGTTTTCTTAGATAGGAAACTTTGAATGATTGACTGTAAAGCGCTTTGAGATGACGTGTTGTGAATTGATGCTATGCAGATGAGCTAAGTTGAATTTGAAAGTGGAGTTGTCCACTTTAAAGGAAGCAAGGTGTGTTTAAAAACTGTTGACGTTTGGATAACTTGTCATGTCAGCGGGAACTTTAACTAAAGCACTTACTGTGTCCCAAAATCCAACACTGGGGGCTGAATATGCAGAGGCATCCCGTTCTCCTGCGTATATGGAGAGGAGCTGTTCGACAGAAAACACATAGAAAAAGCGTTAAAACGTGAGTTACATCAGGAAAACGTCCAAACAAATACAGCGTGTCCCTTTTGCACAAATCTATCAATGAACTGTAGAAAGAGATAAACGTGGAGTCGAATTTATCCGGTGCACGGCGGTTACAGAGCTGAGTCAGTTCAGTCTGTGTAAATTACAAAAAGGGGAATCACCAGAGCCTTAAAGACTGAAGACTTTTTATTTTGTGCCAGTAAGACGCAACCAATTTGTAAAAACTATTTTTGTCTCGTTCCCATGTGCAAAATGGAAAGACCATAACGACTAAATAATGGCCGACTCAGGAAGACGTCTTAGCTTTTCTTTCTGAGTTTAACCAAATGAAGACGACCAAACACGCAGAAGTATCTATAAAACAAAGCATTTGCATATAAACAAGACGGACTGATCTGTGATCCCCTGATTCAAACTAAACAATGATGTAAAAAGTAGGGCAACTTAGTGATCTGCCAATAGAATAAGATTTTTGCTCTTAAAATAGGAATAACTCATCTCCATCTTCTTATTTCAAGTGCAGGATGTCTAATTATCTTATTTTAGGGCTCAAAATACTCGTTCCATTGGCAGATAATCTTATTTACCTGCCTAAATCTAGGACAAAAACACAAATTTTAAGAACATTTTACTAATTTACTGAGATTCAGTATATTTGTGCAGCTCCAGTTCAAACATTTTTCTTGGATTCCTTAACATGGGTCAACATGTAATCCAATGACACTGGCTGCTCCTCAGTAATTATTAATACTTATTAGTGGAGCTGAAATAATTCCTTGAATAATTTGCAGTAACTCGATTAGTAAAGTTCCTGGAGTTAAAAAATGAGATGTAACGAACCTTTATGAGGACGCCTCTCCTCATGAACTTTTAGTTTTCATTTTTAGTTTCAAATGTCCAATCTAAACTCATGTTCATTTTGTTTATCGATGTACTGCTGTTGTTTTTGCGATGTTAAAGACGTTTTGATCAGCTGTACCTCTGGTGGCTTATTGTTACATCCTAAGCGTTAGAAATGGGTGAGGCTAAGCTGGAAAGCAGCAGCTGACGCATACGGTAGCTGTCCTCCGTGCATCCCTGTCAATAAACAGTGAGAGGCCCTAAGAGCACGAGAAAGCTCATTGGTTTATGCTTTCCCACTTTATATAGCCCAGTAAAACAACTGACAGTGAAGCCGTGACCAGGAAATACATTTTTTAAAAGGAGGGCTTTTATTCTACAGCTGCATTACAACTCCTAAAACCGGCTTCAGAAAAGTGGCTAAAAGCAGAAGTCAAATGCACTGTTTGCGGTGTGTCAAAGTTAAAGATAAACGTCTCATAAAGAAACAATCCTCACCGAAACGAGTGCAAACATAAAAGTGGGTCAGAACCTAAAATGCGGCGAAATGAGACGACTTTTCGCTCAACATGACAGCGTTAAGGAAACAACATAAATAAGGAAATCACCAGTTAAAGCAGAAAGGAACAAAACAAAACTACTAGGAAAGTAAACATAGGCTGGCTGCCAGCGAGCAGAGCAACTTTAAACTCGATCCTCTTGTATTTGTCGTCTTTGGCGGTCACATCGAGGACAACAGTTGCTGTTATTTTTCTCATTACAGTTCAGTCCACAAGCCACGCCGGTCCCTCCGCCGCAGCGCGGTGGGGTCGCTTATCGTGGATGCAGGACTAGAGCAGAGGAAGTGACTGACGCGGCGCTGCAGCCTCTCTGCAGCCTCTCTGCAGCCTCTCTGCAGGTTTTCAGTCTGAGGTCGCAGGCACCAAAACCTGGATTCAGATCAACTGTGTGCAAACACACACGTCATGCATTTGGCAACAGAAAATGTGCGATATGCAGGCTTCGCCTTGTAAAGCTATGAAGGGTTACATAAGACTGCATCGCTTTGCTTAACAAAAGCGACTCTTTACTAACAACATTTCTGTTTTGAGCCCTTTCTCAAGTTTAAAATGTGCTTGTAAATGTATCGATTAAGACTGAATCAATACACATTAATCTCATCAAGTTTCCTTTCTTCTATTTTCATTAAAATGTCCATTTAAATGCGTAAAAAAAGAAGTTTGTTTATTACAATTGAAAAAAATTCCCCACTTTGTAAACATCTCGAACATAAATGAGTGAAAAATAGCCTCATTGTAAAATTCTACATAGTAAAAGCTTCACATATGTGAGAACAGAGACCCATAGCTGGACTGCACGTTTCTGGCAGTAAAAAAAACTTTAATAGAGGGAAGCTTGATAAGGCATAAGCTTATAGTGCTGGTAGACATGTGCTAACGGGGTGAAACAGACGGAAGAGGAGGGGAGAAGTGCTAACTCTGACAATCTACTGCTGTAAAGGCTTGTTAATTCATAACTTGCCAAGCAGTACAGCTTAAAATGCGTTCCAAACACACACACAAAAAAAAAAAAAAACTGCATAGATAAGCAAATGAAGGGCCAAATGTAAAAAGTATGTAAAAAAATTAATGAAGTATTTAAAGTATTTCTGAAAGCGATGCAGCCTTTCTCTGCAAACGTCCACAGAGAATCGGTGCAGGTAATAAAGCATTTAGTGCCGTATCAAGTAGGGTTGTCAAAAATATCGATACTCCCAAAAGTACCGATACTCAAATGTTGTATTTGGACACAATACGGAGTTGCTAGGGTATGGATACTGTGTGACTTGCACTGTGGACGCGCTCTACAGTCAGAGCGAGCGACTGGCGTTGTGCAGGCACACACACACACACACACACATGTATCTGCTATTACTACTACAAGCCTGGCTGCAAGAAGACCAGACCAACCAGTGTTAGCCGAAAAAGAAAAAAGACCTAATGTGCAAATGTCTTGCATATGAGGTGTAGGGAAGGGAAACCCAAAGATCTCTACATGCATGTGTGCAAACTGTGGTTTAAAGTGGTGGAAAGAAGTCGAGCAGTTCAACGAACTCGGCCAAACATGTGAAGTACCGACACCCCGGCCTTCGTGAGGAATTCTGACACGTTGGTAAATTAAAGTTTCCTTTCGTAATTTAACTTATTGTGTTAAACGTATCACTGCTGTCAGCGCCACAGCTGGTCCGCATTGATGTTGTGCAATTAGCTGTGGCTGGCATGCTAATGCAGCGCTAGCCGCGTTTAGCTTGCTGCTAAACTGAAATGTTAAAATGTTAGTCGTTTTATTCGTCGTTAGCCGCGGCTAGGCATCTTTTAGCTAGCTAACATTACTCAGACGTGTTTTCCCTTACAGTAGCAGAGTGAAGCACAGCCAACTCTACCACTTGTTTGATAAGTAGAGACCCCAAGTCCCCAGAGGCTGTGAAACTAAACGGGGGCTGTGGCCGAATACATCTGTGAGGATCAGTATCCCACATTGTGGAGAAACCCGGATTCCAACAACTTCTGGTGTAGCTAAATCCACGGCATGTTCTTCCTTCACAAAACCACTTCATGCACACTCAAATCCCGGAGTTGTACCGCACAACAAAGCAAACATTAATGCTGCAGCTTGAAGGAAAACTGTACAGTGTACGAACAACTGACCTATGGACCAGCAGAGCAGATTATAGCTGCTGTTTGAGCACTTTTTGAACTCTCGTGTGCCTTAAACACTTTAAATGCACCTTTTTTTGAAGTGTAGTTGAGAAAACGGCATGTCGATTGAGTGATGTTTGCTTTAACTGGTTGTTGTCTAGCTGTATAGTTTAATAGCTCAAAATATTGTTCCGATTGTGGTTTCATTTGTGTGTCAGACAACCAGAAATGTTGCAGTTGATGCTGATTTTATTCTTGCAGTTTGCATAACCTCAGAAAACCAGTTTCTTGTTGCACTGCCTCAGACAAGTGTTGTTTGCAGATGTTAGCTCTTGTTAAATTTTCGATTTCTGGATTATTTGCAACAACCTTAATCAAGTCAGGAATTTTATACAGCCTATAACCGTTTATCAATTTAAACACGAAAACTCTCAGACAATCGGTAATACTGTGTTGTGAAACGTATTCATGCCCACTTGAACTTTTTTAACATCGGCCACCATTCGTGCTATCCCTTCTAAATAAAACGCAGCGCAAACCGGAAGGAGTCTGACACAACTGCAACCAAGCAAGAAACGTTCCTTCAACTAAGTTAAAACGTCGGGCAGTGGAAGCATTAATCAGAGGAACAACCAAGTTCCATGGTAACTCTGGAGGAGCTGCAGAGAGCCACAGCTCAGGTGGCAGACCTTATACTTCTGCATGGCCCAAATTTATCCCTTATTTAAGAGTGCTAACAATAACTGCGGCAATTTCCTCTGCAGTTTTCCTGAAGTAGAGGGCAAAGCAAGCAAAACATGCAAAGCATGATAGCAAACAGATACAACGCCCTGAGGTCTGTTGCTGTAGTTAGACAAAATGAAAGAAAAAACAACAACAACAAAGGGAACGAAGAAGTTTGCAAGACGCTATAACTTTGCATAAATTCACTGCATGACAGGTTTTTCAGGATGTTCCCTTTAATAAAATAAAAAAAACACTCCATCTCCTACGGACAAGTGCTGCTCTGTATTAAAGTGAGCGCAGGTCCTGAGCTCCGCTCGGTACTAAAATAACAACTTGTGTTCGGTGCCATTTGATCCCCGGGATGCAAGTCAAACAAAGTTGCCGTGTGCTTTGACCTTAGCTGTGCTCCAGTGGAGAGGTTGAGAAAAGAAGAACTTCAGTCCGCTTTTATTCACACAGATTGGTGCGTTAGAAACAAACAGCGTGACAAAAGGCACTTGAGAAGGGAGTCGTTTCAAATGACCGAAGATCCAAAGCGAGCGGCGAAGATCGGACATTTTGAGGCCTCGCACACATGGAAATGTCATTAACCTCTGCGTGTGCTTCCTGATTAGCCCTTTAGGCTGGGAGAGGGTGATGGCAGGCCTGGTGAGTGGCTGATAACCCACACACACGAGGGGCCTCCCGGTCCACAGCCCCGTCTGTTTTTAGATTAACCAACAGCCCAGAGCAGCATTCGCCTCACACCTCACCTGGATTTATAAATAGCCGTATCCTCAGCTGATGCAAACCAACCAAACGAGACTTTGTCGTTAAATCTGAAAGCTTCCCAGACATGTTTGTCCATTAAATAACTCCTACTCTGTACAATAACTTTTTTTCTGCAGAGCCACTAAAGCGTACGATAACAGGCCGACTAGTTAGTTCATTTAATCGTTAAAGAGTTCTAACTATGGCAGATAATAAATGAGCATAATGTATGAATATAATGTCAGGGGAAGACTTTGCATAACCACTGCCTCTCTATCAAAGGCAGTCTTTACTCCCGTTACTTTCCCACATCGTCAATCCTCCTGGAAACACAACGAGAAGCAGGAAAGGACGTCACGACGGCTCCGTTTCCAAGCTTTCACTCTGACTGCTGCTCGAGACAAACTGCTGATATTCTCACAGCAACGTCTATTTTCTGAGGCAGCAAATAACCTCCTCTGCTTTTTTTTTTTTTTTTTTTCTTCAAGGAGTTCTAAAATTAGGCAGGAATTTGGTTCTGTGCCTCTGGAACGAACGCCCCCAAACTCTCCCCGTCACCCCCCCCCCCCCCCCCTCCTTACTAACATAAACAACCGCCTGCATACTGGGGACGGCTTTTAAAAGGACACAGGCATATCAAAGTGCAACCACATGTCATTTGTGAGCAAAAAAAACAAAAAAAAAAATTGTTCTCGACAGTTCTCCTCCATTTATGCATTTTTAAGCCTTAGAAAATGAAGCTACAAAGCAGCACGGGTCATATTTCCTCCACGTGCCTCTTGGCTCGATGCGATCTCTGCTGGCTTCACATAATTAGAGATAAATGTGGTTTGTATCGTCCAAGCGTGCAACAAAACTTCCCAAAGACCTCATCTGCGTTTTTTTTTTTTTTTTAAATGGGTCAATTTAGATGCAACTCTGCTTTCAATAACTCAAAGTATCTTGCAACAATGTAATGCGTTAGTAACAGGTGGAAAAAAGACAGAAGTTACGGATTATTTTAAGGGAAACTGACCCGTCTTCTAGTGGAAGACCATCTTTTCGTCGCTCCTCCACCACCTGTAAATAAAGAGGAAAACAATTCAGCAAGGTTGACGATGTGAAGGAGCTTATTTTTCACCACTGTGTTGTTGCAGAAACAGGTTCGTTCGGCTCTGGGATGTTTGTGCTTTACCTCGTGCATGCCGCACATATTTCAAGCGTTGACGGTGAACACAGGATGAAAAAAATGTCAGATGTTTACTCTGTTTCCAAAACTTACGTGAAGTTTTAAATAGACAGATTTATGACTGCCGCTCAAATCACAGGGGCAATTTAACAGGAATAGTCAGAACTGAAGTCGGTTTCAAGTGCTACTGCTCAGCTGTGCCGTATTATATTACTTTACTGGTAAATAGGCATCTAAAGCGGAGCTTTGCTGGCCTAAACTGCTGCTACCCCAGCCTGAGCGCGTCCAAACACGGTTGAAACGCGATACAGCGCATGAAAAAACACACATAACCATTTTTCTAACTGACAGGCAAAATTTGGGGATTTGAGATACTGTTGGTGGATGTTGCAGTAATGAAATGACCAGAAAAGTGAAGCTTGGTGCCAAAAAGTCAATTAGAAATCCATTAAAGCAAAGAAGGGCAACTGAAAAACACACAAGCTAAACAACGACCAAGAGAAACATCTCAGTATTTTTGGCTTAATTAAAAGGTGCAACAGAACAATCTTCTGACGTGGATGGACCAGAAATGTGCTGAAGTGGCTTTAATGGCTGTGTTTGTGCCACCGCCACAGAACTGGGATGTTAGGATTACGCAACACAGAGACAAGGTGTGATTGTGTTCTGAGTGAGCCATGTGTTTGGTTTCTGCGCCGCAGAGGAATCCCTCCTTTGCTCGCTTCCCAAACGGCGGGTTTACGCACGTAAGGAGGCGCTAAGAACCAACCGCTGCCTTTCTCCAACTTTATAAACGTACGTTAAACATTTTTCCATCTAGCCTCAGAGGACATTTACGTTTGCATCCAAAATTAACCCAAAATTAATTGTATCATGTATAGATTTCGCTTCAGGCATCTGCACTAACCTGTGCGGTTTTCCCTCGTCGTTAATCCCATATTGGGGTTTAATAATCCATTAAACTATTCTGAATAAAGTATTTTTGTATGTATTTGTATGTGGTTGTAGTTATACTGTATCTACTGGACGCACGTTACAGGTAAATGAATCGGTCAGGTCTTAATCTGAATCTTAAACTGTTTCCATGTACTGCAACAACAATAATAATGACCACCATCTTTAATTTATTGCACTTTGTCGTCTGCATTTAACCCGTCCTCTCCAACGAGCGGCCCGGGGAGCATTCTGGGGCTACGGGTCTCGCTCAGGGACCCAGAGAGGCAGTCTGCAGGATTGGTCATTCCAAAAAAAAAAGTAAAAAACAAAGCAACTGGACTCTTTTTCCGTAGTTGAAGACGTTTGGAGAGGAAGCGAAATGTCTTCAACTACAGAAAACAAGTCCAGTTGCTTTGTTTTTCACTTTGTTTTTGGAAAGTCTGCAGGATTTGAACCGGAGGACTGGCAGCCTGGAAGCTCTAACCATTAGGCTCACCATGTGAAAATGAAAAAAACATTTGATCTCTTTATACGAGTATGATTTAAAATAAGAGAGAAAGGAATCTCTGTTGCACGAACAGCAGCACAGAGGAGCCCAGGTTTGCACATGAACCAGCAGCTGTGGTCGTCTCCTCAGAGCTACAGCAACAGGACACGACTTGTCTTCCCCCTCATGTTGCTTCACTTAGACCCACACGGCCAGGGGAGCGCCTGCCAACAGCAGAGAGCAGCCCGGGTATTGATAATCTGGCAAACACAGGACACTGAAGCGCTCCTTATTCAGAAATCTCAAAGAGCAGAACAAAAACACGCCCTTGCTCGCCGAGCTGCGCGTCAGACGCTCAGGTCTGGAGATGTCCACGTTGAAATCGATCCGATCTGAAAGGCTGCACTGCGAAAAGGGAACTAAAAGTAAGTCAAATTTTCTTGAAATTAATGTATTTTTCCATGATTTAAGCAGGTAAATAGGACTATTTGCCAATGGAATAAGATTTTTACACTTAAAATAGGAACATTTCATCTCTATCATCTTATTTCAAGGGCAGGATATCTAATTATCTTATTGTAGGGGTAAAAATACTCATTCCATTGGCAAATAGTCTTGTTTACATGCTTAAATCAAGGGAAAATACATTATTTCAAGAAAATTTGACTTACTTTTAGATCCCTTTTTGCAGTGTTTAAAAGCAGCAGCAGCGTCTAGCCTTGTGCGCAGAGGAAGAGGAGCAAGCCTAGCCTTCGTCTTTTGTCCAAATTCCAGAACAATCTATCGGTCAATCGGCCAGACATCAGAATAGACCAATTTTTACTTGATAACCTCTAATTGGTGATTAGCAGGCCAAATATGAAAGAAATAAAAAATTGTGTTTTTTTTTCCCTTCTTGTTAATTGCATTGAAGCTAAAATTTCCCACCATTTCTGCTCCATAAATGCATCAAGCAAAAGCAAATAGATCTTTGGACTTAAGATAAGACGGCTCTTTATTGCCACTGTACCCGCCTGCAATGTGTAGTAGTGTGACAAGCGACGAAAAGAATAAAATACAGTGCATAAATAGTGCCGTCATAAATAAATAACTGTACTTGTGTACCGTACATGATCCACTTCAGAGAAACAAGGTATTATTTAGAGTTGCAGCACTATTGTGAAAATTGTCCCTTGGTCCGTCGGCGCTTTACTTAGCGGTCAGTATCCAACCCCCAGGGTCCTGGGTGGGAAAAGCCCCCCCAGAACGCTAAAAGGTTCTGATGCGGACCAATCAGGGATCCACTTTGTTGCATAAATCAAGCCGACCCGGGAACTCCTTCACGGATTCAAAACTTTCAGGAAGAAACCAGCAGCACATACTTTCCATGAATTATCGTCCTTGCATAGATTAAATAAACAAATAAATAAAAACATCTGAATGTGAATGCCAGAGCTGCAAAGTCAAAAGTCTGGAGAAAGAAGCCAGATCGGTACGACCCTGCCAGGATCTTCCTGTCCTGTTCTTTATAAAAGGGCTAAAGTCAAGAAATGGCCCCAGTAAAAATGGAAATGTGTTATAATGTTTCAGTTTCTACATTAGTGGTGTTCTGTGAAATCAGAAACACAAAACCCTCGATGATGTGATGAAATTCCCGTCCCGCGTAATGACACCACACTTACTGGAGGGGAACACGGCTAACTGGACTCACTAAATAACCAGAAATGACTACCAGAACCGGCGCGGATCTTCCCTTCCTTCCACACGGCGGACGCCATCTTGACCTCGACAAAGACCAAAGAAAGGAGCCACGAGCCCAGCGGCTTTCACCATGAAATCATTTAACAAAACGCTTCATTCACTGCGCAAAGAGGAAATAAAGAAACGGTCTTGGTAATAATTTTGGGTTTTTGATGAACACGGACATGTACTCCTCAGACTTTACTTTATTAGGCCCCTGGCTGGCCACTGGTTTGCAACGAGCAGCGGCAGCGACACAGTTACAGAAGGAATTACGCCGACAAATAACGCACAAACGTGCCAAACATGATGCTTCTGCTGCTAAATGACTGCATGAAACGAGGAAGTGTCAGAGCGGCCGGCGCTGCTGATCACACCCACAGCTGATGATGTCGTTCAGACCCACCAGCGGTCCACGCCGTTCCCATGCCCCCCCACCCACCCACCCACGGCACCATGCTTGCCACCTCAGCTGAGTCGGGGACTGGACCAAACCACAATCCATCCACTAATTCCTGATATCCCAAATTTTGAAAAACGCTGGATTCGTCCTCTGAACTCTTTTTCTTTTTCAGGCCCCGGCCCCGCCTACTGAACGCGTGAGCAGGGGAAGTGGAGACAGAAAAGCCGAGGGGAGACGAGAAGTGACAGAAGTTGACCAAAATGAGGCACCTGAAGCTCATTTTAAAACACGGAGGTGTGAAAGAACACCGCTACATCCCGCCGACTGCAGCGTTAAACTTTTGTTTTAGGCTGTTGTCTTTTATCACGATTCAGACGGACTTGACGATGTTTTACTGAAAATACACGAATGAGAACTTCAAAGACATGAGGAAAGATATTAGACAAAGAACAAAAGTTAGGAT
Source organism: Fundulus heteroclitus (assembly GCF_011125445.2). Lineage (NCBI taxonomy): Eukaryota > Metazoa > Chordata > Actinopteri > Cyprinodontiformes > Fundulidae > Fundulus > Fundulus heteroclitus. Next base: position 34,387,043 of record NC_046365.1, read on the forward strand.
ATAATTGAAAAATAATAAAAAAAAATCTATTAATGAATCAATTAATCATTGCCACTAGATGATTACACAACAGAACAGCAGTAAAGTAAGAAGAAAAAGATCCCAAACACCCTCGTGTCCTTTAACCTGCAGCATCACTAAAAAAAAAAAAAAAAACGTGTTATTATCGCAGAGCTTTACATGTCTGAATAATAAAATCCCGTGGAAAATAACATCAACAACGGCGTAAGCGTTCCTGTTAAGTCGCCGATTGAGGTTTCCGTCTGGGCGAGAACCGTTAGCCGTGTCAAAGTATATCAGAGTTCATAAAAGTCACCGTTACAATCTGGCTAAAATGTCCCATCACATCGTTCTTCAGGTCTCCACTTTATGTTCATAAGATGCTGCTGTTTTAGCCACAGTAATGCTGCGCTGCCCTTCCCCCACTTGTTGCTGCACACTGTCAGGACAGCAGGCTAAAAGAAGATGCCACACACTAAGACCTAGAACCCGAAAGATTTTGCTTGCTCTCCAGAAACACAAATGTGGAGATTTGGAACCACTTCTAGCTGCTACTAATACAGACTGGTATGGACACTAAAACAGAGCTGCTTTTTCCCTCTTATTGAGTTAATAGTGTTATAAAACCATTAAACGGCTGACTACAGGCTAGCTGTAGAGCTGAGAGACCAGCTTCTTAACCGGGTAACGGCAGCATGTTATACTAGTGTTAATCAATAAAGAAAAAACTAAAATTAGTTCAGACATGATTGTGCACAATCAAGGAGTCAGACGTGTGGTATACATATATAAACAGCTGTTTAGTTCTGTGTAAATAAAGGAAACAGGGGAGGTTTGGAGGTGTGAATCTGCATTATGCTTGTTTTGTCTGACAGCGGTGTAGCTGACTAATCGAGCGGTGAGGTGTCCACCGTGTTCTGCAGGAGCAAACAGCCTCTGAAGGTAAAAGTCTATAAAGAGTTTGTGTCCAGGGTGTGTGGGGTCTGCAGAGCTGCCTTTTTCCTGGCCCTGGACCTGCACACGTCCTGGATGGAAGGACGGTCGGCCCCGATGATCCCCTCTGAAAGTTCGCTGCAGTCTGGACCGGTCCTGTCCAGTCAGTGGACGCGCTGAGCCGAACACTGATGGAGACTGAATCATGCAGGAAGTGAAGTCTTTGCTGGGCCTTCTTCCAAAGAGTCTCTATATAGGCGCAAAGACCAGCTCAGGTCCCAAGAAGCGTGACATTTTGGGTAAAAACTACTTTTGCTAAACAACGGCATTTACAACATGAAACCATAGCACTTTCCCTCGGTGCCGACTCATCCCTAGTCGCGTTGCCCTTCCTGCACTAAAACACTAAATGACTTTTCTCAAAATAATGCCTCTAAAAGGACACATTATGATCCGTAATGAGTGAATTACACACTGAAACGACGTTAGCTCACACCTCTACTTTACAACACCACAGGCTCCTGAAAGAAGAGACACGCTGCAACCTGAAAGGTTTGAACTGGCGTAGCGGACAACGCCCCCCCTGGCTCAGCTCAGGACTGGTACACTACAGAGGAAGACATCGCTTTCCCTCCAAGTAAGCCCTGAAGAACAACAGGTTAAAGTGGAAAAGATGCGTTTAAGCTAGGGCTGAACGATTAATCGCATTTTCAATATAATCGCGATTTAAAAAAAAACGCAATTTCCAAATTGCAGAGTCTGCAATTTTTGGCTATGTAACAATTAGTGAATTAGACGCGCCCATTAGGTGTTGGTAAAAAGTTTAAAGTGGGTTTGCCTCCACATGGAAGGGAAGACAGTTGCAGCAGTGAGATAATCTAATTGTATTACTTGTTTTAGAGTTTATATAAATCATACATAGCATTAAGTACAGGTCAATCAGTTTAATACATAGACTTGCTTGTTGGTTGCACTTTATGTTCAACAAGGATTGATGTCCAAATCAACTAAAAGCTGTTCTCTTGAATAATATTCTGATTAATAGAAACATTAAAAGTTCTTGTTTTGAATAGTCCTTGTTTACATTTTTGTTGCTTGTGGTTAACGCAGAGAAAAGTCAAAATTGCAATTTTGGTTGAAATATATTGTAGGCAGAACGCAATCATTACTGAGTCTAGATGCTGTGGGTCTTTTAGCAACTAATCTGCACAGCGAGGAAACAAAATGATTTGTTGTTTGTATATGTTTAAAAAGACATGATAAATTAAACTGGGGAAAAAATAAATAAATACATTTTTAAAAAAATCGCATTAAATCACAATATTAAGAAAAAAAATCGCAATTAGATTATTTTCCAAAATTGTTCAGCCCTAGTTTAAGCTTGTAGAGTTAAAGTAAACTAGGAGAAAACTTAATAAGAGTCTTTTAGAATTAGACCAGTGCGCTGCACTTTACAGATGCGCCTGAATTAAGTCCTGGTGGACGCAGAGTCGTACCTCTGACCCCAACGCTGCAGCAGCTCCAGCACCGCCGCTCAGCGGAGCGCTCAGCCTGAGCCGCACGCCGAGCTGACTACCAGCAGCGCCGGCGTGTAAAGACACCAACGCCACGCTCTGCTGACCGCAGCCCGTGTAACTGATACAGACGCTCTGTCCTCCATTGTTAAATGTGACGGCCAACCGAACGAACTGACAGGTAAACCCAAAACGAACCAATACAGTTCTCCAGCTTCCTAAACCGGCACGAATGCGGTAATCATTGCAGCGTACAGACTGCTGAGGAAGTATTGAGAAACATACATATTGCACTTGTCTGCAGACTGAATGACCTGCAACATGTTTTCCCACCGTATTCAGCACTAAAAACGCGCCTCGCACATCTTTGAAGGTTTACACCCGTGCACTAAAGCAGCCGCGTTGTTCTCGCTGCGATTACAAGCGCCTCCTCTTGATAAGAGCCCCGCAGGAAGTGCAGCTCACCGCCCTCAGGTAGCGCAGCGCGTCAGGTGACGGCCTCATGACAGGTTATCAGTGAGGCCGCTGTGCTCCGCGATTACATAATCATCCCAAAGCCCTACTGGAAAGTGATGGGAATAGAATAAAATAATCGAAAAGAGACAAGCACGACAACCTAAGTAAGGAAAATAACCCGGCACAGATTGGTTAAAGTGTGCATTAACTAAACAGAGCGTCTCATTCCGGTTTCATTTATTATTTGGATGCAAACAAATCAAGAATTGTCCTAAATCCTCAGCGTGGCGTTTCTACTCTCTCACATCCACGCGTTAAAAAGCTGCCGTCTGTCACAGTCAGGAAGGAAGAGAGTGAGTACCTGCAGCGGGGCCAATGGCTCCGTCTCCTCCGGCTGCCAGACCACGCTGGGGGACATCTGACCCAGGGCTTCATGGGAGAAGAAGAAGAAATCAGAAAATAAGACACAGGTTTTTGTGGAAGAGCTAGCAGCCACTGGTGATGTTATGCAGTTTCTTATTTTTATTAGGAGCAAAACAAAAAGACAAATCAGCTGAACCAGAATGCTCTAACGAGTTAGGACTCACGCGGCCCCTTGGATTTTAAATTCTGCTAAATCGTTATCTCTAATAAACAGGGTTCTAAATCATCAAGTTCAGTCTTACATTTAAAAAAAAATGTTGTTTTATGTTATTCCACCGGAGCACTTTGCCATCAGACTTTAGGTTTACTCGTAAGGGTCCCTAGGTTGTCTTTTAAAGTCTGGAAAAGCACGGGAGTAAGGTTTGATGTTCCAGACTTTGTGCCTAAATTGACTTTTTTCCCCCAACACTAACATCTGAATTTGTCAAAACGCAGAGGATTTCCGATTGATATTAAAATTATTTTTTATCTCTGATTTGCAGCAGCACAGTTTAAGTCTAACATTCGGTCTAGCCTTCGGTCTCTGAACTTCTCACCAGGGAAACCGCAGATATTTACTTTAAATAGGGGCAAATTCACATCTCTCTTTCAGCCTCTAAAAAAAAAAACATCAAAGTTTAAACGAGGCTTTATGAATATTTCGTTTTTTACAAAGAGAATAAAAGGTTTACAAACAAGATTTCTTGAAGGATTGCTTTATCGTGGGACGATGCAGATGTTGTCCAGATAAATATGTTACGTCAATTTTGAAAAACAGACGATAGAAGCTGGTCTAGCAGAAGCTTGGTTAAACCTGGCAGACCAAGTGCTGTAGCCACACCCTGCCGCCCTGTGAGCTACCAGAAGCCTACAAACTGGGCAGTGGCCCTTTAAGACAACGCCAAGCTGCCTCGGGTCCCAACAGGCAATCCAGCCCAGCTTACTCATCTTTGTAGGTGCAGCGTGTTTGAAAGACCTTGATTTTCACAGGTAAAGTCTTCTGCGGCATAAAAAGGAACATGCCAAAATAGTACTGGACGATAATTCAATAAGAATATATATCTATTGATAGACGCATATCGAGGATAGAAACAAAAGGTCAATAAAAAAGGTTCAATAGTTTAACTTCCTTATGCATTCTAGCCATGTTGGTTAATATTAGAGTCATTATATCCTCCCAACCAATCACAACGTAGACTCAGGAACCAAGCCCCGCCCCCTTTAAAGAGTTCAAAGAGCCTTTTTCTTTTTTAAAAACCTGCAGTTTTGGTAATAAACTGGTTGAATAAAGGGTTTAGTTTGAACTCAGTGTTTGTGTGTTCTGTATCTAAAAATAAGTCGCTAAGCAACAGCGTAAAATGGCCAGGGCTGCACTGAATTTGTTGATAGTTATGCACTGATGCACCTTTCCTACTTTAACACCTTCTTCTGATTATTGACTAATGAGCCGATGTGGCAAGTGAATTTCTCCAATGTGAGATCAATAAAGCCAATCTTATCTTATTGCTTAAAGACAATAATGGAATGAATGCTTCCTGGTGCAGAGTTGGGTCAGAGTCATTACCTCCCAGGTCACAAGAAAGACTCGTGTCTTTATAGTCGAGTCTGGTGAGTCTCAGTTCAGAGATGTTAGTCAAGGCTAACAAGTCCCAAGTCCTATGGTTTAAATGTCAAGTTGTTAGCAAGTCACAACCAGTAATCCATCAAATGCAACACATTTTTTTTAAAGTGTTCTTTTAAATGTCACCGAGCATCTAAATTCTTTAAATGTTACGCTTCATTATTGAAGGTTTTCAGCTTTGCAATGAACTTGTAACTTATGCCTTTCACTTGTGGGCAACTGGAATGGGCCCCCAGTCATTAGTACCCCAGTCATTAGTACTCAAATTAAAGTCACAAGTACTTTCTAAAATGACAGAGTCATCAAATCTGTGACTCGCGTCCTACTTGAGTCAAGTCATCAAGGAAGTCACTTCTCAGTTCAAGCCCACGTTCATAGAGCAGGGTGTCCAAACTTTTTGCCACATGGGCCGAAATCGTCAGGTCAGATGTCCTCTGATGTGTTGAATAAATAACCAAAACATTTTGTGAATTTTTTTTCTTAACTGCTCTACAAAACATGATAATTTTAGGTAAACAAATTAGTCAGAAATTTAGCCACAAAGGGATGTGTAAATCATTGTACATCCCAAGTTAAAAGGGTTTTTTGCTCATTTGCCTTATCAAAGGATGGTCATCTAGTTAGCAAATTATTTTGGGCTTGATAGAAAAACACAGAAAAAAATGAATTCTTTCTTATTTAGCAACTTAAGAACAGGATTTGGGTCAGTATTTCTTTGAAAACACTTGCTCTATTTAACCAATTTTAACAAATTAATTCAAATCTGAATTAAATTAACCAAAGTCTGAATTTGAGAAAACATCCTGGGACAGATGTGGTCCTGTTTATTATGAATTTTTAAGAGGATGTAAAAAGGGTGGTTACTAAAAATGATCACTTTGCGTTTTATCTAACATTTTAAATCGTAAGATTTTCACCCGTCTATAAGAATTTTGCCCTAATTAAGAATGAAAAGTTGGCATTTGCACCAGCCACCTGTGCAGGTGGACCAAATCTTTCTTACAATGGAGATGGAGGGCCACACAAAATCATCACAGGGGCCGCAAATGGCCCCCGGGCCACAGTTTGGTCACACCTGACATAGAGGGTCCTTTACAGCACAGCCCAATTGAAAGTAAACGTAAGGCTCGTCTTTTACAGGTAATTTAAAGACAATTGTGCTCTACTGACTTTGCAGAACAAACTTTCAGAACTAATGAAAGAAATCGAGAAAATTCAGTCTGGAAAAGTTGAAATCGAAATGCAAAAACGAGTAGCGAACCTGTCTTATGGCATTTAAAGAGATTTTAAAAGTAGAATGGGAGCTTCTGCAGACCAAGCTCCCACTTTTTTTCCCCCCTCACGTAAACATCCGGCGGACCATGAGGACTTGGATTTAAAAAAAAAAAAACTTTCCTTTTTGATAAAATGTATAGTTAGGATCTCTGCAGGCACCTGCTGGATGACATACCGATCAACTATTGTCGCTTACTGTTCCTACAACCTACACATGCATTATTATTTGCAAAGATTTTCTTTCACTTTGTGGCATGTCTCATAGAAAGCATATATGGTCCAGTCTGTTTAAATCAGCTGGTGATTTTAGGCAAACTTTTTTTTATTTCCTTCTAATTGGCACTGCATGCTCTGCTTATCTTTGTTGAACTGTACAACATTAAGTTAGAACTGAACAGTTTGTGGCTGGGACTTGAATCTAAAAAAAAAAAGGTATGAACTGGGACGAAATAAAACCGAATTTAATCAAGAGATGATTTATGTTGTGAACTAGCACTATATCGTTACTCTGAATTAAATTATTTGGGAGGTTAAATAAATAAAGATCTGAAATCGGAGTGAAACACACAAACGAAAACGAGTCCAGCTCGGGAAGTTGACAAAGGCTAGCTGCTGGTTTAGCAGCAGGCTAGCTCAGAGGCTAACCAACTTGGAATAAATACTCTTAAAACCACATTAAGCGGCACAGAATTGCCCTAAAACCCGTTATTTAGATTTACCAGCTCGAACAGACCTCCTTTATAGGGAGATAGTCGAGCCCTTCTGCCATTTTTTTAGCGTAACGCTGTCAGGTAGCTAACTTCATTTTTTTCCCCCCTTCTCTCTCTCTCTCTCGCAGCAACGGTTGTGTTATTGTTCCTCCCCCCGTGGAAAAAAAAAAAGAGAAAAACCTAAAATAAAGGTGAACACAAACCTTGCAGCTGAGCCCCTCCGTGCTGAACGTGTGGCAGAAGTATTTGAAGTATTCCTAATAGTACATTAATCCAGGTTTTCCTGTGACAGCGGCTGCCCTGGTGGACGTCCTGTAGCCGCGCCATGCCGCCCTCTCAGCTAGCAGCCTGCCGTGTGTTCCGCCGCGCTGCTGCTGCTGCTGCTGCTTCTGTCTCACTGGGCTGCGGCAGCGGCGGCTTCCTCACCGCCCGCACAGGCTCGGCGTGCAGTGGGTGTAGCTGCCCATCGTCGGGGCTGTCACTGGCACGTCTCCGGCGGCGGGCTGGGGCTGACACTAGCAAGCGCCACGGAAAGGCGTCAGGCTTGTTTAAAGTGCTCCGCGGCGGTGGAATGTAAACACATTTTTATTATGGAGTTGTTTCATTTTTCACATTTTAGGGTTTAGGGACAACATCCGGTTCAGGTCGGGCTGCTCATTACATCATTATATATATATATATATATATATATATATATATATATATATATATATATATATATATATATATATATATATATATATACACACCATACCAAATTTTATTTATAAAGCACTTTAAACACCAGGACCAAAGTGCTATAGACAATCCTAAAATACAAATGATCACTCATAAAGCAATTAACAAAATAGTACATACATATAGTACATACATATGAAGTGTGTGTGTGTATATATATATATATATATATATATATATATATATATATATATATATATAGATAGATAGATAGATAGATAGATAGATAGATAGAGATATATATATAGTCAAAATAGTCAAACCAAAAGGCCAAAATCATGTTAAATTAAATAAAAATTTTCAAACAGCAGAATCAAAGTAGTAGAAACCTGTCCATTAAAAAAAAAGGCAGATTGCAATGAATCCTCAGAATTTCCTCCTGAGCAAGCATGCGGCGACAGTGGAGAGAAATTACTTTAATCCTGACCTCTAGTCAGGATTAAACCTCAACCTCCAGCAGAACCAGTGCTCCATCCGTATACCCTTAATAGTAGCTCCTAGCCTTCATAACTCCGATGTCACTACGACACAGAAACACACATGGATGATGAGTCAAATCCAGGCCGGAAATGAACTACAAAGAGCGAGCTAGCTCCTGTCTGGCCGATTTCGTTGATTTCTGTGAGGAGGCTGTGCTTATGCGTCACGTCACGCAGAGGATTGTGGGATACCTTAAGCGCCAGTAAGGGACATCGCGTGGTTCCTTGGCAAACTAGCCGTGGAAGGGAGCATGCAGGCTTCTTTTCCTGCACTTATCATGGCGACCGCTGATGCACTTCCACTGTTAAAGAGTCCTTGCTCTATAAGGGTATTCAGATAGGGCCCAGAACCATGATGAGTGTCCACCCCCCAAAAAATGCTGTTGGTAGCAGAAATGGCATAAATCTTAATTCACAATGCCATTTGTAACAATGTTGACACAATGCTGATTATTATTTGTACTTTTACAAAGCAGCACACCAATTCCTTTAAATCTTGAAGAAAAAATGTTTAAACAATTTAAAACATTTTAATTTATTGACGCTAAAACCTTCAAATCAAGTTCAAGAGTATTTTATAACATATACTTTCAACAGGTCAAGGTGAGATATGGACGGTTTCTTACGTTTTTCTCTTGAACAGCTATCTAAACTGCTCTTTCCCCCCCCCCATACGCCTAATTGCACATCAGCCTCTTCATCAGCAAAACCTGGTAGTTCTGGTCCAAAGAAGGTGCAGAACTTTCCAATGTGAGACAAAACTCTGAATTAACGCTTTCCTGGTCTTGTGCGCAGGTCTGCGATGCTTCGGAGCTCTCCTTGGAGCCAGAGTGGACTATGAGCTTAATTAGAAATTGCCCCCCCCCCTTTCTCCCTAAGAAAGGGGGGGGGGGACAATTGAGCCTGGGAGATACAGAGAATTAGAGACATATTATGGATCTAATTACTTTTATACATTCTCCAGTGTATTTTTTTTACATTACGAAATACTTGTAAACCACAGAAGTATGCAACCGTGTGTCATGTTTGGCCTTTTACTGGTTTGCACAAGATGTTTGTTTCCATGTGTAAGAGTTGATAATCATTTTGATATTCCCAAGGCTTTATTTGCATCTAATGCAAAGTTAAATCCAAAAATTAGAACCCTTTTTTGCTTTCCACTTTACAAAGTAATGATTTAAAGGACCAATGGGGACCTTTAAGTCATTTAAGACAATGCGATGAAAAAAAAATAAAAAAACTACTCATATCTGCATTAGTATATCAGAAACAGAATGTGTGCATTCTTGTCCCATTTCTGGCTTGATGTCAACACTGATTAATGAGCATTAGCAGTTTACCAATCACTACAAGGAACTAGCTGTTCTTTTGTGTATGCAAATACTTTGAGAGGTCTTCAGGGAGCCGAGCCAGAGGCTAACCCGTCTTCACCAAAACAAGCTGTACTTAATAGTTCTGTGAAAGTCAGTGAGTAAAACTCCATCTGTTATGAAAGTGTCGACAGGCAGCATGTCATGTGAATGAATCATGGCTGGGACAGGTTGGACAGGTACCTGCATGAAGCCACTTTTCACACATGTGGGTGTGTCAGCAACTAGAGCACATCCCCCCCCCCCCACTTCCCCCATCGGCTGCATCGCTGCAGACGTTTGTAGGCCAAACTAACTGGACATCGAGCCCTACCCGAAAAATTACGCTCAATTAAAATAGTGGATTTGCCATCGCAGATGCATGTTTTTAAAGTGCGCTAAACCTGCTGTTCAAGATCGAGGAGGAGCTGGAGCCGATCCCAGCTGTTATCAGGTGGGTTACACCCATTTTGCACTGCCAACCCATCACAAGATGAACACAGTCACTCCCATAGGGCCATAAAAAAAAAAAAAAAAAAAAAAGAAAGATATAATACGGAGGTCTTGCTTATTGGAAAGGAAACCCAAGAAGATCAAAGTGGAATAACAAAAAAATGCAAACTTCACACAAAAAACCGGAGACAGCTTTAACCAACGTGGTGCTGCGCCGCCCGCACATGGCACATTTGAAATTTAAATCGGCCAACCAACGCGTCTCATCTAGGTCAGATGAGTAAACACAGAACAACCAAATACCAGATTTTGCATTTGTTTAAAACAGAACGTGACGAGAGGAAACAGGGCAACATTTTAGGACAACACAGTTCCCCATTTGTACACACGGAAGGCACAAGTGCAGCTTTGGTGGGAGAAACGCTTTAATGAAAGATTCTGCATAAATATATAAAGCAGAAGGCCTGGTCTAAAGAAAAAAAAAATCTAAAAGTTTTAACACCACAAACCTCAACTGGTAGCAGAAATACAAAATGAAGGCTTAAATATATTTGCAATAACTTTAATGCAGCTCAGAAAGTAAATATTTACAAACTATTCCCTAAAGCTGCCTTCAACATTTTATTCTGCTGCAGCAAATCGAGGCTGCTCGATGGTGAACAAGGATGGAAAATGGAGACGAAGAAGTACCCCACTATTTGATCCCAAACCATCTGTATAAGACATATAAATGCTCCAATTAGAGGTACCGATGCACCGAGTGTTGATTTGTTTCCATCGTCAGCTCGGCGGTCTCGGTTTTCATCCAAACAGGTGTCCAAGGAGCCAGCCGCTAATGCTTGGCTCCGACTCGTCTCCAGTTGCACCTATGCGACGCGTCTGCTGACCGAGTCCATCTGGGTCGGCGGACTCACCAACAAACAGCCCCTTTTCAAAGCGGTGAAACCAACTGAATCCTGGTGCCGTCATCTTCGCTCCAGGGGACAAAACAGAAAACTAGGGTTCCAACAGAGACCTCTAACAAACATTCGTCTGGCCGTTTTTCCCTTTTCACGGAAGGCGTCCTGATCAGTCCATGTAGTCGAAGTCCTCAGGGATGCCGAAGGCCTTGTTGATGCGGCTGTCGTCGAAAGAAAACTTCTTTTTTGTCCAAGACTTGATGGCAAAAACATTGTCTGAAAGAGGAAACAAACGCTCAACACTACATATTATAGTACTGTTAAATAAAACGGTCTAAATGTCACTCGATAAAACGGAGTCAGTTGGGAAACGACTCCTGGAAGCCCCCGGTTGAGCTGACGGACAGAAAACCCCTCGTGTTTTTGTTTCTGTCAGCGTTGAGGTTTTGGCTGAAGATTAGACAATTTGTAAAAAACAGAAAAAAGTCCTCTCAGCTCTAAAGGATCTGCAGCACCTGGAAAGGATTTGGCCGATTATGGCAAATCTGATCTTTGCAACAAACGTAATGAAAACGAGGCACTGTTGAGATTTCTGAGCAAAAGTGGAAAACAAAGAGAGAGAGAGAGGCAACCAAGGTGAAATACTATTTACCTTGTTCGAAAATAGGCACTTATATAGAAATGTTGCAATCCTCTTTTAATGATTATTAATATTTTGTTCAGGTTTTTCATGGACTGATTTTTTTCCTGTAGTTTTTAAACTTTAATAAACTGAAAGATGAAAGTATCCGAATAGCCATGACATTAAAAAGGCTCTTGTTTCTTGCACATTTTCCAAGTGAAATCTATTTGGACATAAAATGGAAACTGACTCCACGGCAAAGATGAAAACAGAACTTGCAGTGTTTGAGAGGGGACAGCTTATGCTTTAAAGTTCATCCTTTTCACAATAAAATCTATCACTTGTGGTCTATATAAAGTGTAACTGCAATACTATGGTCTCAGTTTTCCGTTAGTTTACCCCCACATCCCCCTTTGTTCACCCCCGTTCTGATATGCGTCTGAGAGCAACTCGTTTTGGTGCCGTCCCTTTAAATGCACCCCACCCCCTCCAGATCATAGAGCTCTGCACTCCACCCTGTTTGGCCATTTTTGTAGTATGCTGGGGGATGGTGTAATGAATTATGTGGGTTAATACACCCAACAACCGAATATTTTTTTATTTATCCACCTGTAGCATCTGCACCCTTCAGCTTTGACTACAAAATCGCTCTGAGAAACCAAAAAAAAAAAAGGTGAATTCACAAAATGGGTTAGCCTGAAGCCCACAACCTTGTTTAGCAGCTTCGCAGCAAATACTGTGACATTTGTTAAAAAAAAAAAAAAAAAAAAACGAATAGAGAACAGCAAAAACTGAGCTTAAAATATGTCCCAGAAAGAATGTGAAGTTATCTGTGCAGCTCGTAGAAAGATTAAATAAAACTTTGCTGCTTATCTAGAGACTAAGTGCACAACAAAATGTATTGAAGGGCTAATTTTGCATGATATATCCCCTTTAAAACTTTTCGGAAAATAAAATCACATACGTTACCCTGTGTCTCTCTTCATGTTTTCACTAGTGAAAAGTTTGCTTTAACGAATGTTCCAAAAAAAAGTTAAAAACAAAGCAACTGGACTTTATTTCTGTAGTTGAAAACAAGTCCAGTGGAGAAACGAATGGAGAAACTCCGCTGCAATCCAGTTTATTTATAGAGCACCAATTGACAATGTAAACTCAAGAAACGTAACAAATACGACCAATTTGGACCCAATTAGCTCGGATTCAATTCAAATCAAACCAATTCTTTATGATTATAGAGTCAGATTCAGATTTAATCCAATACATTCCCATTCACTCCTAATTATAACAAAATATTTTGGGTAAATTCAGCTGATAATGAAACTCCAGTCTAAAAACAAAAGCAGACTGCATCAACTCACTGCCATTAAGACAGTTTATGCACATCCGCAAGTATGGAAAACTAAATTCTTGCTTTTATATTTTGCATAACTATAACGTTAAACCATTTCATCGACTGAATTCACTACATATTAACAATAATAGGAAAAACTAGGAGATTTACTCCAGCAAGTTAGGTGATTTGTGCATCTTAATGTCATAGGATCATCAGTTGTTAATGATTATACGTTTATCACAACATCAAGAACTCACCCGTCCATCTGGACACCGCTTCTTTTGCTACGACGTTTGACTTTCCTGCAAGACACATTTTACAATTAGCATTTGCATCACATTGCCTCAAGTTTATCCTGAGACAAATGCAGAGGCAAATAAAATTTTCACAAAACAAAGTGCATTTCTGACAGTACAAGACCTTCAAAAAGATGCTGGACTCTTACAATAATGGTTCAATGAGTCAAACAGAGCAAAGTTTTACAGTTTAATCTGACAGCCAGTGATGTGAAAAGGTGGAGATTCTTTTTCCATAGTTAAAGGGTAGTTTAAGATACTCAAACCTATAAAACTACAGAATTGGACTTTTACAACAGGTGGTACACATTGTTTGAGCCCACAAGGAAAAGCTAAAGGGGACATCTGACACCATAACATTTATTTTTTTTAAATGTACCTGTATATGAAAAGTTAGAGTATCATGAAAAGGTCAATATTTTCTGTCACTGATTTCAGAAAATATTGATTCAATACTAATTGAGGGAAATATTTCAAACCTTTATTTCTTGTTATTTTGATGATTAGGGCTTACAGATAATTGAAACCTAGAATTCAGTGCTCAAGGAAATTAGAATATATTATATGATCATTAAAGAAGGATATTTTAAAAACAAATGTCCGGCTACTGAATAGTATGTTCATTTCCCAGCTCGCTGTACTTGGTCTGGACTCATTTTGCATGAATTACAGCGTAACGGCACTGTTGCATGGTGGCAATTGGCCTGTGGTTCTGCTGAGGTTTTCAGGAAGCCCCGCTTGCTCTGGTAGCGGCCTTCGGGTCATCTGCATTGTTGGTTCTGGTGTCGCTTATCTTCCTCGTGACAATATCCCACAAATTCTCTACGCGGTTTAGGTCAGTTCCATTTGTTGGTCAATCGAGTAACACCAGGGTCAGAGAACCAGCTATTGGTACATTTGGCCAAGTGGGCCAGTACCAAACGCCTGGTGGAAAATGAAACCAGCATATTTTATAAAACTAGTAAAAGGAAGCTCGAAGTGCTGTAAAACTTCCTGGTAGACGGATGCGTTGAAGTAACCTGACGAGCCAGAAGAATTTCGTTCCGCTTAGCTCCGCCTAGCTTCACTCACATCCATCTGGGATCTCTCCCATAGAGAGATTCTCCAACCAATTTTATTGTCCAGCCAATCAGGACGCAGGGCTGGAGTTTCATAGATGTGACGTAGTGGAGAAGCGACCGCGACGTGAGACTGTTTTGATTCAGACAACAATGGCGGCTTGCGTCGAGGAAGCAAGCGTTAACATTGATGCTGCTATTTCTTCTGTGTTGTCCAATCTACCTGATATTGTTTCATTAAAAGAACATCAGAGAACGGCTCTGAAGGCTTTTGTTGGTGGAAACGATGTTTTCGCCCTTCTCCCGACCGGATTTGGCAAGTTTTGTTTTTTCCTGCGTCGCTCTCATCAGCGTTACGGGTTGGCTTCAGTGTGAGTGGTTGAAATAGCACGTCGATAAAGATGACAGACAAGTGGCTTATCCAATCATATGCAAGGATTTTTGATAAGGCCCAGCCTTCTGAAACGCCATTCCTATGGATCAGTTCCAGATGGATGAGTGGAGCTAGGCGGAGCGAAATTCATTTGGCTAGGGTCAGGTTAGTGTTGACTTTGGACTCCAGAAAACCCAGTGGACCAGAACCAGCAGATGACAGGGCACCAAAATCGTCACTGACTGTGGAAACTTTCTTCTAGATTTCAAACAATGTGGATTCTGTCTTTCCACAGACTCTGCGACCTTGATAAGCGCAGGATGGGTTATTCTGACACCCTCTCTGGATACTTGACACAAAGAGTGCAACATGTGCAGGATATATATATAGATATATATAGATATATATAGATATAGATATAGATAGAGCGGTACATTTTTTTCTTTTCCCCTTAATATCCAGAAGTGGAGCATGATAGAAATCCGACTTCACACTTTCCATGACAGCGTGTAAGCTGTGTACAGATATAATTACAGGTAGGCTGTTGTGATTTATAACAAGCTTTTTAGGGATTACAAAAAAAACATTGTTAGGTCACAGCCTTTTATTGGTAACTGCGGGCGTGGCGGCCAGTGTCAACACTGAAACCTGATGAATCCTAAACATTGTTATTCCACCCTTGTGCTCATACGTAATTGCTTTAAATGCCTACAACAAAAGGCTTTTTACCAATACTAGTTGGTAAAAGTACCACTCCCCAACCAGTAAAAAAGACCTGTCACTACAAGTTTATAGGTGTATGTGGGTGTGGCAATATGGATTTAACACGTATTTTGAAGTTGGATGTGTCTGACATTTTGTTTGCCTAGTTGTCTCGGGGATTACGGGAGAATAGAAATGCATGTAGGCTATTTTTTTAAAACAGAATGAACTTAAACCTACGATTAGTCCAGAACAAAGTCAGTGATATGGATCTGGCTTAATGCACGTTAAAGTGAAAGTAAAGCAGAGTCCGATGTTCCCTGAAACTGAATACGATGTCCTCAGTGGGCTTTGTTGTGCAGGTACAGGTCTGCTGTGCAACTTCAATCAGACCCTCTGTGCAGCAGACGTAACAGTTTGACACAGTCAGCACCCAGCAGCATGCTGCTGTCTTCTGAGTGGAGATGGTTATCTGCAGCAGAGCTGTGTGTGTGTGTGTGTGTGTGTGTGTGTGTGTGTGTGTGTGTGTGTGTGTTTGTTCTTGCATCAGAGTGAGGACCATCACCAGTTTTTAACCAACAAAGTGAGGTAAATTTTGGGAAGTGAGGACATTTTCCTGGTCCTCACTGTCTTTCATATAGTAATGAGCTCTACTAGCCATATAGATGTTACTCTGTCTTTTTTATAAAAGGTCCTCATTTTTAATGTAAAATAAGTCTGAAGGTTCACAATTCTCTTCTCACTAGGTCCCTCTAGTGTATAGTTCTGCAACTGCACTCAGGTTTCCACCAAACTGGTTCTCTACTGCTCCCCCTATAGGTGTTCTTTTGGCGCTGCACCCAAATCTTCCCAGATTGAATGCCTTTTTTAGTGATCAGTTTATTATTTAATATATAGGCAGTACATTTTTTATAGTGTAGGCAAAACATAGATTGAATCAGTATCAACCAAATATGTATTTTCAGGCTTTATGCATAAATAAAAATGGTAATATGCCTTCAGACTTATTCAATGCTCAGACAGGGAACATGATATTCAAGCTAGACATGATGTTGAAATTTTTTGTAATATAATCATGTGTAGATTAAAATTAATTAAACAATTAAACAATGTGTAGATGGCAGAAGAGTCCTGGAGAAGCAGGTAACAGGTAGACATAATAACAGACTGGTAACAGCAGGGATGATGGGGTTAACGGGCTGGTGACAGGATGAAAGCAGAGCTCAGCTCATTAAGGCTGCTGAACTCTCTGGAGGACCACTGAGCAGGAAAAGACAGTATAATTTTGAAACTTGAACTGAGAAACGGTAAGAACAAGATTGTATTCTGCATTACCAGGAGATGCTAAACTGTGAGATGAATCAAAATCCTCCACTGAAAAGTGCCTCAACAAGAGGAAAAACCTCAAAGGTCACAAAAGGTCCTGGCAGGTTCAGAGGCCAGACAGCAGATGTCTCTGACATTGATGGAAACCCTATTCAAACTTCTGTGCATGCTCCTATTGTTTAATTGCTGCACCCAACTCAGCTACAGAAAAAGATAGCTTTTAAGCTTTTGATGAAAATTAGTTGTTGCTTCCAGCCTATGCCTAATAGAAGGCCTCAGTTGTCAAGTCAGGGTTGAGTTCTGGCACTTGCCAACTGGTTATGGAGGAAGGGGATGTATCGTTTTAATCGTCTAATCAGGCTTTTCACAACAATAACATACACATCCAGATCAGACCTTCCTAGCCATAGCAGCCAGGTCAAACACACTCCCATTTCTGGTGTATCTGTGGAGCACAGGAACCTTCCTACAGGTACTTCAGGTTAGCTACATGACAGTCCTTAGCCGCTAATGGGGTTGTGTTCCGCAATACCAGGAGATGCTACACTGTGAGATTATTCAAAATCCTCCACTGAAAAGTGCCTCAAATAGGGGAAAAACTTCAAAGGTCACAAAAGGTCAGCAGTCAGATTGGCCTCCTTCAGTCACAAAGCATCACCAAATCTGGGCCAAAACTGAACTTTTGACCACAAAGGGATCTAATGCCACTTTCCATAGGGTGGTGACGCTATAGTGCCTGGGTGGGTCATTTCTGGGCCTCTGACTGGGTCCTAGCAGGTTCAGAGGCCAGACGGCAGAAGTCTCTCTCTCTGCTGTTGATGGAATCTGTATTCAAGGTTCTGTGCATGTTCCTATGGTTCACTTGCTGCCCCCCACTCAGCCCCGGAAAAAGATAGCTTTTAAGATTTTCATGAAAGAGAGTCGTTACTTCCAGCCTATGCCTAATAGAAGGCCTCAGTTGTCATGTTAGGGTTGAGTTCTGGCACTTGCCAACTGGTTATGGAGGAAGGGGAGGTATTGTTTTAATCGTCTAATCAGGCTTTTCACAACTATAACATGGACATCCAGATCAGAGCTTCCTAGCCGTAGCAGCCGGGTCAAACACACTCCCATTTCTGGTGTATCTGTGGAGCACAGGAACCTTCCTACAGGTACTTCAGGTTAGCTATATGACAGTTCTTAGCCGCTAATGGGGTTGTGTTCCGCAATACCAGGAGATGCTACATTGTGAGATTAATCAAAATCCTCCACTGAAAAGTGCCTCAAATAGGGGGAAAACTTTAAAGGTCAAAAAAGGTCAGCTGTGAGATTGGTCTCCTTCAGTCACAAAGCCTCACCAAATCTGGGCCAAAACTGAACTTTTGACCAAAAAATAATTTAATGCCACTTTCTATAGGTTGGTGATGGTATGGGTGGGTCATTTTTGGGCCTCCAACCGGGTCCTAGCAGGTTCAGAGGCAAGATGGAAAATGTCTCTATCTGATTTGAGGGAACCCCTATTCAACCTTCTGTGCATGCTCCAATTGTTTGCTTGGCGCCCTCCACTCGGCCCCAGAAAAATATAGCTTTTAAGCTTTTGATTAAAGAGAGTATTTGCTTCCAATCTATGCCTAATAGAAAGTCTGAAAGGCCTCAATCGTCATAATAGGGTTGAGTTCTGGCACTTGCCAACAGGTTATGGAGAAAGGGGAGGTCTCATTTTATTTGTCTAATCAGGCTTTTGACAACAATACCACGCACACCGAAATCAGATCTTCCTAGCCTTAGCAGCAGAGTCAAAGACACTCCCATTTCCGGTATGTCAGTGTAGCACAGCGATGGACAGTTCTGCAGGCTGTAGGATATAGTTAAAGTGTCATGCATGAGCCAGTCTCTTTATCAACTCTTCCCCTACAAATGGTACCATGCATTCCTGCAAAAACCTCCCCCACCTGCAGTAGGACGGCAAAACAAGTGTTTCACAAAATGGCGGATTTTCCGTCATGACTCCATTCTAAGATCTTGCTGGTATCACTTTAAGCCCTATCAAATTACCTTGGGGACCAATTAATGCTTATTATGGGCAGATATTTAAGAAATCATAGAGTATGCTGTTTTTTCCCCGTAAAGTAATCATTTTAATTTTGGATTCCTGAGTTTTAACATTTTGGACAGTAGATTTCTTTGCTGTTTAAAATATGTGAAAAGAAGAATTGCTGTTATGATGAAATCTATGACAGCCTCAGTTAAAATTATTACACAAACCTTTTTCTATAAATTAATCAAAATGAGCTTTTTAGGACAGTACAGCATGTTTATTGTATATAAACAAAATATTTTTATGCCAATGATAACAAAATTAAAATTAATCATACAGAAAATCTAAAAGGGATCCTAAACATTATGCCCCTAGAATAAAACTCAGTGCAAAGTCATGGCTATTTTTACTTAAGAAAACATCTCAGACTTAAGTCAGAGCCAGCAACCACTGAGTGACCCCTCCCTGACCCTCAACTTTGCAACATTCACAACCTGCAGATGGCCCATCAAGCTATTATCCAATCAGAGTCATGCATGTGGATTCTGCAATGTGCAAGAGGAATTCATGCTGCAAATTAGGAACAACAGTTGTTAGGCTCTGCTAATGTTTACAAAAATTATTTGTTTCTAAAATAAACATTATTCAATGTACAATGGATTCTTTTGTTTATACCAATGACAACTAAATTAAAAATAATCATACAGAAAAACTAAAAAAGAATCCTAAACATATGCCCCTAGAATAAAAGTGAGTGCAAAGTCATGCCTGTTTTTACAGAAAATATCTCAGGCTTAAGTCTGAGCCAGCAACCACTGAGTGACCCCTCCCCGACCCTCAACTTTGCAACATTCACAACCTGCAGATGGCCCATCAAGCTATTATCCAATCAGAGTCATGCATGTGGATTCTGCAATGTGCAAGAGGAATTCATGCTGCAAATTAGGAACAACAGTTGTTAGGCTCTGCTAATGTTTACAAAAATTATTTGTTTCTAAAATAAACATTATTCAATGTACAATGGATTCTTTTGTTAAAATTATTATAGCTTTTAAGATTTTCATGAAAGAGAGTCGTTACTTCCAGCCTATGCCTAATAGAAGGCCTCAGTTGTCATGTTAGGGTTGAGTTCTGGCACTTGCCAACTGGTTATGGAGGAAGGGGAGGTATCGTTTTAATCGTCTAATCAGGCTTTTCACAACTATAACATGGACATCCAGATCAGAGCTTCCTAGCCGTAGCAGCCGGGTCAAACACACTCCCATTTCTGGTGTATCTGTGGAGCACAGGAACCTTCCTACAGGTACTTCAGGTTAGCTATATGACAGTTCTTAGCCGCTAATGGGGTTGTGTTCCGCAATACCAGGAGATGCTACATTGTGAGATTAATCAAAATCCTCCACTGAAAAGTGCATCAAAAAAGGGAAAAACCTTAAAGGTCACAAAAGGTCAGCTGTGAGATTGGTCTCCTTCAGTCACAAAGCCTCACCAAATCTGGGCCAAAATTGAACTTTTGACCAAAAAATAATCTTATGCCACTTTCCATAGGTTGGTGACACTATGGGTGGATCATTTCTGGGCCTCCAACCTGTTCCTAGCAGGTTCAGAGACTAGATGACAAATGTCTCTCTCGGACACTGAGGGAACCTCTATTCAACTTTCTGTGCATGCTCCAATTGTTTGCATGCTGCCCTCTACTCAGCCCCAGAAAAAGATTGCTTTTAAGCTTTTGATGAAAGAGAGTATTTGCTTCCAGCCTATGCCTAATAGAAAGCCTCAAAGGCCACAATCATCATTTTAGGGTTGAGTTCTGGCACTTGAAAATGGGTTATGAAAAAGGGGGAGGACTTGTTTTAATCATCTAATCAGGCTCTTCACAACAATACCACACACATCCAGATCCAATCTTCCTAGCCTTAACAACAGTGTCAAACACAATCCCATTTCTGGTATGTCAGTGCAGAACAGTGATGGACCATACTGCAGGCTGTAGGATATAGTTAAAATGTCATGCATGAGCCAGTCTCTTTATCAACTCTTCCCCTACAAATGGTACCATGCATTCCTGCCAAAACCTCTCCCACCTGCAGCAGGAAGGCAAAACAAGTGTTTCACAAAATGGCAGATTTTCCCTCATGACTCCATTCAAAGATCTTGCCTGTATCACTTTAGGCCCTATATAAAATTACCTTGGGGACCAATTAATGCTTATTATGGGCAGATATTTAAGAAATCATAGAAATCATAGTGTATCTTGTTTTCTTCCTGTAAAGTAATTTTAATTTTGGATTTCTGAGTTTTAACATTTTGAACAGTAGATTTCTTTGCTGTTTAAAATATGTTTAAAGAGGAATTGCTGTTATGATTAAATATATGACAGCCTCGGTTAAAATTATGACACAAACCTTTTTCTATAAATTAATTAAATTGAGCTTTTTAGGGCAGTACAGCATGTTTATTGTATATAAACAAAAATATTTTTATACCAATGACAACTAAATTAATAATAATCATACAGAAAAACTAAAAAAGAATCCTAAACATATGCCCCTAGAATAAAAGTGAGTGCAAAGTCATGCCTGTTTTTACAGAAAATATCTCAGGCTTAAGTCTGAGCCAGCAACCACTGAGTGACCCCTCCCCGACCCTCAACTTTGCAACATTCACAACCTGCAGATGGCCCATTAAGCTATTATCCAATCAGAGTCATGCATGTGCATTCTGCAATGTGCAAGAGGAATTCATGCTGCAGATTAGGAACAACAGTTGTTAGGCTCTGCTAATGTCCACAAAAAATGCTTTGTTTCTAAAATAAACATTATTCAAAGTACAATGGATTATTTTGTTAAAACTTTTAATTTATCAAGGGGTAATAAATCAGAGCCACACAACCTCAAGCTTTCATTTTTAGTACAGCATTGGATTATTCTTCAGTGCATTAATCAGTAAAACGTAAAAAACATGTTTGTTTTCAAATCTTAAGTACATTTACTTCTTAATTACTTAAAATGTCAAAAAAGTTGGTTGAACTCCTCGGTCCTCACACTGATGGTAAAAAACTTTTTTGGTAATTTAATTCTTTTGCAAAATCTGAAGTGGTGTATTGTGTGTCTGTGACACCTGGTGACAGAAAATAAAAACGTTATCTTTCTAAGTAGCTCAGAACTACTGGTCCTCACTTTGTGAGTGCTTTTACTCGGTCCTCACTCCGTAGGTCTTACACGAATGTGTGTGTGTGTGTGTGTGTGTGTGTTTTAGGGGAAAAGCTAGAGAAATCAGACCCATATGCGTGTGCAGACAGATGAGTGAAAACAGAGCAGATACAATCCACTGTCTCAAACTGTTTGTTAGATTTCAGATTGTGGTGTGTTTATTTATGATTATATAAAATACCAGTGGAAGACCATATTTTTCTTCAAGATTACTTCGAGGTCTGATCAGACAAATTCACTTTTTGACCAATTTTAATTTCCAAGGACTGTAACACATACCGCATTTTTTGGACTATAACACTGCAAAAAGGGAACTAAAATGAAGTAAATATTTCTTGGAATGAGTGCATTTTTTCTTGATTTGAGCAGGTAAATAAGATTATTTGCCAATGGAATAAGATGTTGCACTTAAAGTAGGAACAAATCATCTCCATCATCATTTTTCAAGTGCAGAATATCTAATTATCTTATTTTAGGGGTAGAACTACTAATCCATTTGGCAAATAGTATTATTTACTTACTCAAATCAATAAAAAAATAGACTAATTTCTAGAAAATTTTACTTACTTTTAGTGCCCTTTTTGCAGTGAAGTCACACTTTTTCTCATAGTTTGGCCAATCCTGCGAGTTATATTCAGGTACGATTAAATATATAAATTTTAAATGGTAATTCATGCTGACCAGCATGAACCAAGGAGTAAACATTACTGTCTATAGGGCTCGCTTGTGAAAACTATATCCTGCTCCTGTACCACTTAAAAAATTTATTAAAACATTAACTTATGGACAACAAAGACTGAACACATGTTTGTACGTTGTTTAGCTGTTTCAGTTTGCATTCACACAACGGAGCGTTGCGTGGTGCAGCTCGAAGGGCCCAGACCTGGGAGGTCGTGGCCGAGTGGTTAGAGCAGTGCGCTTGCGCTCTGAAAAGGATGCAAGTACCCGGTAGGATCCCCAGTGCCTGCACTCTGGGTCCCTGAGCAAGACCCCAGTTAAGGGTCTTGTAATTGTAATTTCGTTGTAATGTATGTTTCAATGTATGCTTCAATGACAATAAAGATGATATTACTATTACTACTTACTGTTATTAGTCTGTCCGTGAAGCTAATAACAGCTAGCGTTAGCTTACAGCTCTGTTGTCCGGGTGGTTTACAACTTCACTAATGCACATTAGCTTTATGTTGCTCTGACACATCTGTGTCGTACTGTTAGCTTAGTATGTAGCACCGTTACGCTCACCGTTTAATTTCAGAGTAATTTTGACAACTATCAGAACGTCCCGTTACACTGAAATGCGCTGGATAAAACATCGCTGGTTGGAGTTGCTAATTCACCCCATTCATCCTCCCAGGTGTGTTCCATGTTACTCAGGCGGTTGTGGATGCAGCTGTGTAATTTCATACATTGGCTCACAAGATTAAATGTCAGTTTTTAGTCTTGGATTGTGTAAAATAAATGTCTAAATAAATGAGTACAGTCTGGTGCGACTTGTACATGTACTTTTCCTCCTTATGACGCATTTGTTGACTGATCCAACTAATATTCCGGAGCGACGTATAGTCCGAAAAATACGGTAAATAAGAGAAAGTTAATTAGATCATTAGACAGGAGTTAGGAAGTTCGTCTTGCAATTGAAAATAGTGAGAGTTCTTTAGGTTTTAGCTGATTTTTATTTTGTGTTTTAGCTCCTGCTCTAGCAAAAACTGTCCAATTGGAATTTGGCAGTTTTCTGATCTGGTACATCTTAAGATCTCAAGGATCTTAATTAAACAAACGCTTCTGCTTTATGTTTAATGCACATACAGGCATGGAGAAAAACATCCACTATGAGTACAATCTCCTCAATTCAGCTGAGAAGCACAGAGGAGGAGGACTGATGATTTGGGCTTGTTTTGCAGCTACAGTATCTGAGCACCTTGCCGTCCAACAAAAATATATTGTTTTATAAAATAAAGGTTTCCCCAAAGGGGTTCATGCAGCAGGACAAAAATAAAATGGAAGGCAAATCTACCGCAGATTGTCTGAAAGAGGGTCAAATTGTTGCAATAACAGCGCAACTCGAGACCTCAGCTCGCTGAAATGTTTTGGTGAGGCCTAAAAGGAGCCGTGGGAATGTTTTCCTACCAACGTTACTGAAGTAAGGCCGAATCAAGGAGGTCCTGAAGACCCAAATTATTAAAATAAACATTTTATATAATATAAAACCAGTAAATGGTCAGAATGGTGATAAGATTTTCAGATTTTCCCCCAAATCATTAGATCCTTAAAAACTAAACACTGTTATTTTCAGTCATTCTGCAACAAGCAAGTATTTAATGCTCCGTTTTTATTGGCCGGGGAAAAACCTGCCTGGTGGAGGTCTAAAAAGTCAGTTGTGTGCATTTCCGAGCGTCTGCATGCAGAGAAGATGGAAACGCCGGTGTGGAAAAGAACAGGGGAAACGAGTGTAAACATGATGCAGGGCTGGTGCAACATCAGGAGGTGTAAGTAAACAGAGCAGATAGTTTTATTACACCACCCGAGTGTCACATGGGTACATTAAGAAACCCGGTCCTTGTAACACAGCAGAGCAAGACAAACAAAAAGCAGCGTGAAGTCCTGAACGCTCTGTGCACCGTGTGGCCCTGTTGGTGAGCCTGTGTGCAAGAACCAGGGAACGGTTTACGTCTAGTGGACAAAGCAGCGCCGTGAGACCAGAACCTCCAAGGTTCACTCAGACCAGGGTTCTGCAGCCTTTACCAGCTAAAGAGATGTTTTTTTTGCCCTTCGTCCAGCTAAATAATAATTAAAAAAAAAAACATTCCGAGCTGCCAATGATACATGACCTTTTTGAAAAAAATATTAACAACAAAGTATTTCCTGTCATATTTAAAGAACCGCCATTTATTTCTGTTTTTGTTTCAACCCTAAAAAAAAGCTTCTGCAAAAGGAGGACAAATACATTTTCCTTTTTATGGGATGTTGATATTTGTGAAAAGTGATCTTAAAAAAAATAAGCACATAGTTTCCAACCTAATAGCAAATAAATCTTAAAAAAAAAAATATTACTGGTTCGTTCACCATCTTTCTGTTTTAGTTAGTTCTTTATCCTTTTTAGGCATTGTGGGACGGTCCTGGTTGCAGACCCTTGATCTAGGCTCTTCATACAAACCCAGTTTCTACCTCAGGAGAAAGTGAGCCCTTTGCTTCTGCTCTACACACACCTTATTATCAGTAATCAACTGGTTTAGCTTCAAGGTGAGATTCTTAACAGACAGCAGGGTGTGTGTGAATGCTGTAGGATGACATGTTGTGAGAATTTGCTGCTGAACAGACACGTTTTCTATCTCGATGACGTTGACTGTGTCAGGAAGGTGGCCTGTTCAGGACATTTTTCTAGTTTTCCCACAGTGGGACTCATTGTTTAGCGAAAACGGCCATAATGAACTCAAGCAGTACACAAATCAAGATGCCCCCTGAAACGTCAGACTTTTTGAAGTCTGATTGTGGATGAATATACTCACTGATTTGCTCGATGACCTCTGGGTCACATTCGCGGTACTTCTCCAGCTCGGCCTGCAGCTGCGTTCGCTCGTCTCTCAGGGACTGCAGCTCCTTCAGCAGAGAGCTTCTTTCTTTCTGCACGCACACACGTTGCCCGTTAGACCGACATGCAGCAAACATGATCATTCGGGCTGGGTATCATGTAGGATGAGCCGATTTGATACGATTCCCGACACATCGCTCACGATTCGATACGATTCCCGATACATCGCTCAAAGTCATTCAATCAACAAAACCAGCCAAATATTATATTTATGTTCAGTTTATTAAACACTGATATATTAGCGGGAAAATAAAGTGCATTTGGTTCAATGCATTTATTGTTTCACAGAAACCAAAAATGGGCCCAAACGTCTGATTTTAGGGACGAAGGCACTTCTTAAATCCTGTCGGCTGTTCCGCAAATTCATCTCATATGTTCTTCCTCGCTGTGAACGGTAATGGCGCACTGTAATAACGCCCCCTAGGGGTTGGGAGGTATATGGATATTTAAGGCCAGAATATCGATATTAAATCGTTTTTAAAAACATCAATATTAACCTTTGTATCGATTTTTATGCACAGCTGTAATGATTATTGTGCGAGTTTCTCTGTCGCATGAAAGGTCTCTTACTGTATCCTCACGTCCCACTTTTGCCTTTTCAACTGCTTTGTTTAGAGTCGTTTTCCGCTGCTTTGCGTCGGAAACCTGGAGGAAAAAAACAGACAAAGAAAAGAAAACAACATCAGGGTTTCTATAGGTGGGGCTGATCAGATCCAGTACCGTTATTGGGTTCAGATCCCAACGTAGTTTTAACAGATCGGAAAATTCTGTTCCAACCTGCAGACATTTCTGATACTAAAGGTGCGTCTGTGCTGTGTACCTAAGTACATCACAGACTTGTTATCTGGCTCCAGCCTACTCTGCAGAACCAGAACCAGAACCACACATGGAGAAGCAGCATTTAGTTCTTATGCTTCACTTATCTGAAACAAACTTCCAAAAAACTGTAAAAGTGCTGAAAGTTCCTTTAAATCAAGATTAAAAACACATTTGTTTAGGATTGCCTTCGACTGTTCAATTTAAACTGTTTTACTGAAACATCATTAGTTCAACTTTGTAGTCCAACTGTTTTTAATGTTTGCTTTTAGTTTCTATTCTCCCATGTTTTATGTTGTTTCTACACTTTATTGCTACTTGCTTTTATTCCGTTTTATTTTCCTATATTTTAATCATGTAAAGCACTTTGCATTGTCTTTGTACTGAAATGTGCTATACAAATATATTTAAGATCGAATCTTTTTGATCAGATCCGTCCTCAAATTGGATGGCTGGTATTTTAGTAGCTGTTATCTGAATTGCATGACTGTGTAGTTATTATATTAACATTCAACAGCAAATTTATAAAGTAATTGTAGTTAATGGCGGCTGTAAGGACTAAATTTGCCTTGCCTTGCCTTGCCTAAGGCTGTAGCCTGACATGATCATACTCAATTCTAGTCAGAATTTGAGTCTGATACTGCTCCATAGAGCTGTGATTATGGGGCGTGTTTCGAACGAACCAGGAAAAAAAATTCCTCTGCACTCAATTGGATAGACCTACAACCAATAAGAGCAATGGAGTGTGTGACGAATGTTAAGCGACGCATAGTTGTTGTCAATGGAACTCAACTGTTAGCCTAGCATAAGAAGATGAGCGTTAACGATTTTTGCCGGTGTTGCAAAAAGAATGTAAGGATCCAAGGAGTCCTTCAACACACAAACCTGTCGATATCTTCTAGAACAGACCTAATAGCAGAATCTACACACCTCAACTCTCCAGCGGCAGCCACCGTTGTTGTAAACGAATTCAACCCAAGCGCGCTTTGGTGACGTGGTTGATTACGTTACTGTTGATCATCTGTCCATCATCGTATAAAGCCCGCCCTGACAATTTGATTGGCCCGCCAGATATTGGGCGAGCATACTCGCGCTACTATTGAGCAATGCTAGACCGAACTTTCCGACCTAAAACGTTGTGGGCGGGACTAAGTTCGGAATGGCACCCAGTCTACTAAGGCTGGGTATCGACTCAAATTTCAAAAAATCGATTTGATTCCGTTTCTCAAGATTTAGGATCGATTCTTTTCGATCAGATCGAACCTCAAATTGGATGGCTGGTATTTTAGTAGCTGTTATCTGAATTGCATGACTGTGTAGTTATTATATTAACATTCAACAGCAAATTAATACAAAAATCTGAGATTTTATTTTCAGCCCATGGCACAACTACATTTACATATGCTGACAAGAACCAAACTGCCAACATGAGAAAATCTTAATGCTATGAACAAGCAAAATCAATAAAAAAATAAAAAAATAATAACATCCAGGAAAGATTGTTTCCACCAGTGATAAAACAAGAAGCTTTGTAAAGTGATTGTATTACATGACCACATTAGCAAATGCTGTCAAATTACTTATTTCTGACTGAACAGCTGTTTTCCTGCACTGCAGATATAGATAAGATGGTGTCTGATAGTCTAAGAAGAGATGCTGACATTACACCATCTGTCAACCAGGCAGCCAGAGATGGAAATGGGTCATCACAGACTAGAAACTCTTCACAGACTGACTTTTATGTCACAACAATCCTCTTGAAAATGAGCAGAAAACAAGAGTTTTCCCTTCAAAACTGAGATCTAAAAAATATATATAATTATAAACCCCGATTCGTGTGTTAATAGTCAAAATATTAAAACTAAATGTGTTCATAGACTTCAGTTTTGTTTATTTGAAACCAGTCTACTTTTGGCTTTTCTCTGAAGATTATTCTAGGCTATATTTTTGCATATATTTTTTCCTTTATTATATATATATATATATATATATATATATATATATATATATATATATATATATATATATATATATATATATATATATATATATATATATATATATATATATATATATATATATATTTCAGACTTGTTCAATCTGAACAAGTCTGAAATTAGTCTTGCATCGAAGGGTTGTTGTTTCCAGACATACTATGTTCACAAACGGAGTCAAAATGTTCACGCAAGGGCAGGCGACTGTCCACTGCTTCTACTTGCTCATCCAGGAGGAGTGAACGCCGCATGTCAACGACTCGATGCAATCTGCTTCGTTTCCTTACAAAGATTTTCACCGATCTCTCTGAATTTTTCGATATCGTTGACTTTGTAAAGTGCTTTTAGATGATCCTATAAACTGGCGCTAAATGAATAAACGGAACTGAACTGAACTATTGTGGCGCTATCCACCCCCCACCTGTTGCTGCACACTGCCTGTCAGCAACAGGTGAAGCAATCTCTGCTGTTTGGAAATATTTCAGCTAGCGATGGCATGTTTAACTGAGGTTTTCACAGGTTTTTGGGCCCATGCCTGGGGCCCATTAAAGCAGAGTTCTCTACAGTAATTCTACTGTCAAGGCTACAGAAACTGTCCGCTCTCACCTGTTTCTGCAGCTCCTCCAGTTTGTGCTTGCGAGCATGCAAGGCCTTACTTGGAAAAGCCCAGTAGTAGTTGGATGTGCCGACCCGTTCACAGTCCACCATGTTGTCATCCACCAGGCTTTGAAGCACCTCCTTCACCGTCATCGGAGCTGAAAGCACAGCCGTCCATAAAGTGAGGCCTCTCTGGGGAATAAATGCCATTTGGGGATTTTTAAAAAGAACTACAAGCTAAGCCATGTCTGGATCGGGCATTAGGGATAACATCATGTGATCTGGAGGATCATCCCCATCAGGTCTTACTTCTGCAGACACCTGCAGGAAAGAGTCAAGAAACTCGCTGAGCTAGGAAACACACACCTGCAGCCGGGCTGCTACTTTAACGCTGGCCTTAGAGAGCTTGTTGCATGAGCGATTGTAATGGAGCAGAACACAGCTAGCGGTGAAATGTGATCCTCTCACACGCTTTCCTCTCTTTTAAAACTGAAAATAAAAGCTCACCCACTGAGAGGAGGTAAAACAACGGCAAAAACCAGGCTGGAGATGAGGATGAAATTAAAAAACATTGAGTGGACTGTTTCTAGTCCCTTCAAGCTCTCCCCTCTACAGGTCGTGCAAACTAAAAAACTAAAAAAAACGGCTAATATGCTTCTGCACAGTTCAGATACCCCACTGGCTTCTTTTATTACAATTAGTGTTGCGCCGATGCCATTTTTTGGCCCCGATACCGATACCCGATACCTGGCTGTGCAGTATTGGCCGATAACGATACCATCTGTTTGAAATTGATGTGTGTGTGTATATATGAAGGTATATTATTTAGGGTAGTAGAACTTTTTATAGCCTGGAATGGGTGACAATAGTTGAATAAACTTATGGCTCTCAAAGGCCAAAATAGTGCAACATTCGTGAAATTATAACATGTATAACAATAGTGCAACAGTAAGACAGTAAAATTACATTAATAATTGAATAATCTCTTTTAAACCCTGAGTTTAGGCTCTCAAATGCCAAAATAGTGCAACTTTCATGAACTTATATAACATGTATAATACTAGTCGGGAGAGATAAGGCTGCGTTCAAGTGACATACAAACATCAAAATGGTATCGGTGCCTATTTGTTGGTACTCGCCGATACCGATACCACCATTTTAGTGCTGGATTGGGGGCCCCTCCGATACTGGTATCGGTGCAACACTACTTATAATATCTCTTCTTGTGAAGGAAATGTGCTGGTAGTGCAGATCTCTGGTGTTATTTCACTAGCACAAACTCAGCAGTTTTATTCCAATCTCCAAGGTTGAATTTATATATTTTGGATTTAGCATATATACCGGTAACGTCTAGCATCAGGGTGAGAGAACGGCATATTTTGAGCGCCATGTGCCAAATTGCTCTCTTATAAGCTGGCTAATGGGGCGTATAGAGGCAACTGTGGTAAATAGAAGAAAACTCATTTTACACATCAGGCAATTGTAAGGGCATGTATAGGAAAGAAAGTAAATAATATTTAACTTTAAAATGTGCGCAACTTGCACAAATGCACCTTCAAGATAAACTTTGGTTCTCTAACTTGGATCTGCAGTGAACCGGGATTCACTGAATCACTATGATAATGGTTTTCAACTATTTTTATTTTGTCTTTGTTTCTTTTGTGTGTACTGTACATAGCTCCTCAGCTTCTTTTTTTGTCTTCATTTTGATTAGTAGTTTTAGTTAATTTACACTAGCCTAGTAGTGAGGATTTGTTAATTGAAATATAGTGTTAATTCAGATAAACAGCATTATATAGGGCTGTTCTCTAGATGTCCATTTAATTCTGTTAATAAATTCTTGAAGTTGAAGAGAAGCTGTCACTCTTTTATTCCGTATGTGTGCAGAGTGTGCTGTTAAAAAGGATTAAAAGGACGCCAGTGCTCGAATCTTTCAATTCAACTGTTGACCTAATATCAGCTGTTTGGGCTGATATTCACCAAACAATACCCAACAAACCGAGAGTTATTTATTAAACATTAAATAACTTAAACCCATGCCGATTCTCAGGACATCAAGGGCGGTCGCCTTCAGGTAAACAATTCAGAGCTCTGCAAAGACGAACACGGTAGAGCAGAAGCTTCTACGGCCCAACCCATTTACCCTGGAAGCAACTAACTTCCCTGCAAGTCCAAGCAAGAGCGATGTCTGTGTGCAAGGAATGTGAAATCCCTCCTAACATATTCCCACAATTTGTACATATTGTATTACTGTCAGTCAGTAAACTATGATTGTATTTTGAGCAGGTTTGTAACCCCTGCGTATAACCGGGCACCACTAAGGGGTAATAATTCAACTTAAAAGGATCATTACTCACCAATGCCCTTTGACTTGGGGGCAATCTTCTCAATGTCTTTAAGCTGGAACACGTCTTTCTGGAAAAAGTCAGAGAACATGTTTAGGAAGTTGAATTTAATGGTTTTATGCTAATAGAATTGGAGCCATTTAAAATACATCTACATGTGTATTAGTTTATGTTTAGCTTTTCGGAAGGCTAGTACAAGAACAGGAGTTTTGTAGGCGTTTCCCGTAACCTTCCACATTTTATGGTTTCAGCATACTTAACTTTGGCTTTAAAAAAATACAGAAACCTCACAAAACTGTATCATGTTTATTTATTAAGCCCATAAAATGCCCATATTATCCATTATAGCACTTTAATAATAATTAAAAAAACACTTTTTGAGAAAGTATGTTGTATCTCATTTAAATCACAATGATAAGTCAGAGTCAGGAAAACAACCTGTGAAATAACTGAATTTTAATCACCCTGGAAGTGGCGACAGCAGAAGGCAACATACGGATTCAAATTAGAACCACTCCCTGTCATTTGTATGAAAAGAGCAAAAATAATTTCACTTTCACTTTCAGAGTTTCATTTGCTAGAGATCAGTGATGCTGAAGAAAATTACATCTCCCTGGAAATAACATGAGGAGGTGTGATAATTCCCAAGTGAAGGAATATTTTAGATGATTTGCAAAAAAAAAAAGGGGTTGATGTTAAAATGAAAATGTTATGCAAAATGTTATACGCTTAAATTAGGGTGTACATGTTTATTTGTAACAATAACTGATAGAGTTAAGTTTAATAACCCTGGAAAGAAAACCAACACTAACACAAGTTTAGACTCTTCCATCAGAAAGAGGGCAGAAGAACCAGGAGGATGAGGCTTGTTCTATCACAAGCTTGAGTTCGACTGCGCTGGTTACCTCTGTCTATTTGCCTTTATTATCAGACATCAAAAAAGGGTCAGGAGGGTTGGGTCAGAGGGATTCAGGAATTTACAACATGGGGGTTGAAAACAAAGAAGGGAACAAGTTTTATTGCGGATGGTGATCAGTCACCAGCTTCATGCACAGCTGGATAAGGCAAGGCATTCCTTATCTGGGAGGACCATTTGTTCTCCCTGTCTAAGGTTAAAAACAACAGAAACTTCCTGAAAGCAAACTCTTAAAACAAACCAAATTCTTGTAACTTGATAGAAATAAAATGATTACATTCATATTTCTCCAACAAGAACAAACACAGAATCTGTTTTAATCGCTTAATATCTGTAGGCAGGACTTAGTTCCCTGATATTTTAACTAATGCAACGCAAATGAGATGGAATAATTTCCATGGAGGATAATCATTTGTGAAATCTGAACAAAACCTAAAACATTTCCACGTACCTTTAATTGCTGGGAATCTATTTGCACCGAAACTGCTCAATAAACTCCAAATGAACTTTAAATTAATAATTTAAATAATAGCATGAAGCTTGCCTTATTTCCAATAGCAATGTTGTTTTTCCAACAAACTCTACATAAAAAGACTGAATGTGATTCTTATGATCAGATTTATGGCTGATTTTGTTTTTTGTTTCGACCAAGATGTGAGAGAACAGCTTTGGAACCAAACCAATCATCCTATAAAGAGTCCCAGTATAACATTTTGTTAAAAATGTATATCTTGAGGAAAACTTAAAAGTGAAACTTTGTTCAGCCACACTGTTAAGCAATGTCTTTTTTACAGAACATTTATTCAAACAGAAAATTGTCCTTCCTCTTTCTCTGGGCTCCTGCTTCCTAATCTTACTGCAGATCACAATGTCATCTGCATACAGGAAGTTTTGCCTCTCTGTCATCATTTCACGCCATAATAGGCTCACAGCTGCTCTTTAATGTAATTCCAACCCCGCCTTGAACCCATCTGTCACTCCTACCACACACCTCACCACCGTCTCTCTTTGTTTGCACATGTCCTGCACCAGCCTCAGATTTTTTTTATGCCACAATCGACTCCCTCATTCAGTAGAACTCCTCGTCTGGAACTCCACCGTGTCAACGAAGCAGAAGTGGAACTCCTCCTGACCTTTCCGATCCGTTTCCGTTTGGCTCATACTCAGCCTGAAAATGTACTAGTTCCATTTATTTATTTTGTAAAGTTGATGCGTACATTTATATCTGAGGCATGATTTTTATTTTAGGAACCCTTTTTTCCAGGAATAATTTTCTGCAACTAAACTGTAATTTTGTTCTACTTTTCTTTACAATGACAATGAAGTCTTCAAGTTCAATTCAATTTATATTACCCCATGGTTGCCAAAGTCCAGTCAAGCCCCCCTTTTCCACTGCAGGGACTTTCAGCCATTAAATGGCACTTTGAAAGCCATTCGCATATTTCGACACAATTTTACCAAAGTAACTTCAATTTCCACACTTTCCCAGATAAAAGGTCTTGGTCTCGGAGTTACGCCGGGATTGCCGCTCAGCCACAGGGATTGCTGGACCCTTTTTTGGGTTTTTCTGCGTTCCTTTCGCCCGCAATATGTGAGACCTGCGTGTTGTTGCTGAATTGACCAAAGGAAGGGGACATTTGCCAGTTGTGCGTTCTCCATCTTGTTTTTGTGAAATGGCGAGATAGAGACTTTTCAGCTGGACTTTGAGTGTTTGGTCTTTGGTTTGTTTATTTATTACTACCGCCAGCTGGACTCAGCATACATCATTCGGCTGATTTATATAATGTTTCTGATGTCTCTTGAAGCAAATGGAAACAGAAGCACACAAACTATTTAGGAGTTGCCCAAGAAAAAAAAAATTCTTTGGTATTTAAATCCTGGGACTTTCACTGTAAAGGGGCTCGTAAGAGCTACTATCCCGCAACTTTTAGCTGCATCCCTTCCCCAACACACCTAAACATCGAATGACATGCTGGAGAGGGAATTCAGGGAGCAGGGATGCATTGGAAAGTTGCTGCGTCGTAGCCTTAGAGGACTGGATTTGGGCAACTTGCTTTACCACAACCACCCTCTGCAGAGAGCCGACATTTTCAATAATAACAATTTAACATTTAACTGGAACAGATTTTAAGACATCCTGTCTGTAAAAAGGAGCGCTACGTTAGGTTATTCATCCCTGCTGCTATCAGATTATACAATGCTGCACGATAACTGTAATTATAAACGTCATTATAACTGTAACTATAACTGTAAGAACCAACGTGCAATAACTAATGTGCAATTCTATTTAATACACTGTGCAATAATCCTGAAAGAAGTGACTTCTGCTGCTATTGCCACCTGAATATATGTCAATACACATGTATATAAGTCACCGTGAATGTACATAAGACATCCTCTGCCTTATTTCTATTTTGTATTTTTATTTTTCTTATTTACTTCTTTTTTTGATCCACTGTATAAACGAGGACACACTGTATATAACCGATGCACCTTGTCCTACTTTTGGCACCTTCTTCTGATTATTGACTAGTGAGCTGATGTGACAAGTGAATTTCTCCAATGTGAGATCAATAAAGCTTATCTTATCTTATCTTATCTTAAATCACAGAGTCCTAACTCCAGCCACCTGTGGAGACAGACAGCTGAGACGCAAAGTAATGTTTTTTTGGGTTTTAAAACATTTTGTTACAAACAAAACCAACCACGCCCCATTACACCACCTGCTGCTGGGTATGAGCAACTCTTTTGGGACACACCTGCATTGATTGAGAACTTCTCTATCAAAATGTAACCAGGAAGAGTGCGCTGAGATCACCTCTGCTTCAGCGTGTAACTGATACAGAAAAATCTGATGTTTTGACCTCAGAACAGTATAAAGATCTAATAACAGAAGACAAAGAGCTCTTTAGCTTACCGGCAACTAAAAAACAAAACAAAAAAAACTTACAGAGTCAAAGAAAATCTCCATCATGCGAGTTCTCTTCTCCTCCAAGCTGAGTCCTTTCTTCTTTGACTGCAACAGAGAGTCGAATGTCATTAGCAAACATATGGAAGCAACAAGAACAGCGATTAGCGGGAAATTAATTCAAACGCAGATTTCCACGCTCCATATTTGGCTTCACTGTCTTCTCAGTTTATTTTATTTTATTTTTCTTAAATAGCTTTTTAACAGTATAATACAGCAGAAGCACAGGATTCAACAAATTGAATGTGTTTGTATTTAAATGTTTCCTTGGATAATTATTTTACTTCCATGGAGATGCGTCACAGAGAAATAAATATAACCCCCCTTTAGTGGTAAAACAGTTTATACATTTAAACCTGGATACAGTAATAAAAAAAACAAAAAAAAAAAAACTGAGACTTAAGTATTTGAATTGAACAGCCTATACAAATAAAATTTGTTGTCTTTGAAAAATTCCTAAACTTAATAAAAAGCAGATTTAAAGAAAAAAAGATTGACCCAGTTTAGTAAATAAAGACAAAAGGCAGTCTTGAAGTTTAACTTCTATTTGGATTATACTACCACCAGCCCTTCAATCCACAACTACAACTTATTCTTTTAAAAAAAACAAAAGTTATGCTGTACGTGTTAATAAATCTAAATCTAAACTTGGCGTGTCAAATTAAGTTTCTGTTAAAATATGTCTCCCTACCAGTTCTGGCCTGCTGTCAACAAACGGTGATAACCTCATGTTGCATTTAAACTCCTAATCTATATCTGAACAGCTCAGAAATTAGTTAATCAAATATGGTCATCCAAACTTACTCATCCCAGTCTTATTTAGCGCTTCCTAAATAACATCCATGACTAGTTTAAGGTTGTTATACCGTTTTATGTTGTAATGCTGTAATAGTAAAATACATTTTTCTGTCAGAAATGACTTGATCAATAACTAATAAATTTCAGGTTTTAGTTGTGAGATTAGTGTATCGCAGCATCTCGAGGGACATTTTAATCAGTAAAAAAGTAAAAACTTACTGGGTGTTGCACCATGGACAGCAGTACCCCTTCTTTTGTTTAAGGTGTACCTGATGGATACCTATTCTAACAAGATTAGTTTTACCTAATGACCCCATGTGATTTATAATAAATACGGAGATCATCTGTGTTTTTAACCCTGTGCTAATCGGCCATGTCAGTAATTTGTAAAGTAAAAACTCCTCCGTCAATTACCTACTTTATTTTGCTGACCTCTGAGGTCTTGTGATAAAACGAATACAATGTGAATAGGCATGCATTTAAGTTTGATTCGTTTTACACAATTTACAGAAAAAGTAAGCCAGTGAACTACAGTTAAGATGGAGATTATGAAATTATAGAGTAAAATGTGAGTTCATTGCTAACAAAAACTGACAGAAAGTCTAATATTCTAAATCATAACCCTTTTAAATTACACAGGGTGCCAAAAACATCTAAGTATATGCAACTGTAAGATAAATTAGATGCACCAGATGAAAGGCCACAGCCAAAATGACCTAAATAAACACTAAAATCACTTAATTTCAAGAATTAATTTGGGTTCATGTGGAAAAAAAACAATGTTTTGTAATGGCATTTGATATTCATATTTTTTTTTTTTAACTGGGCTCTAGAAAAACCTTATACGTCAATAATCCAGGCTGCATCGGCGCGTTTAGAAAAGCTTTTGGGTCCCGGGGCCGGCGAAACCCAATAGGTCCGTAACGTACGGCATTAAAAAGAAAAGGCTGGAGGGAAGGAGCGATGTCAGACGCTACTGGTGGATCAGGTCATGCCTCGCGGTGTGTGAAAAGAATCATTTTCCTCCTTTTGTTGGCTGCCAGCTGGCTGGCGCTGGCAGTAACACGGCACCGGCCCACCGGCCTTAGCCTGCAAAATAGTTTTAACATCAACTCACTCCCTGGTTCAGACGGGTTCGCAACACGCGGCGGGTTAACACCGGACCTGGGAGACGTCGGTAAATGTCAGCAAAATCTCATGTCTTAACCCGTGGGAACCCGCCACGTAAAAAGCAGACGTCATTTATATTACACGGGGTTCCTGGATAATGCTCATCCCGTGCCAATAGGGGCTTCAACACAAGAAAAGTCACGGATCCCTGCTAAAGAAAAAGCTCAAATATAAAACAGTGGTTTCTGACGCTGCGCAAGAAGACATTCCTAGCTTTAGCTTTTTCTTCCAGGTTTAGATTAAGATCATCATTTCATTAAGCCAGTGCGCCAAATAAGAAAACTTGTCAACCCTCGTCTTTTAGCTGTATCAATATATATTCTAACAACTGGTGGGGAAACATCTTTGCTCCTTTTTTCTTTTTTTTTTTTTTCATTTTCAAAAGTGTCCTGGCAGCTTCGGCGATGCTACGGTTCGTCCAGTTGTCATGTGATGCCAGAGGGATATGCGCTCTGAGCCGTTTGCTCTTTTGCACAGTTGACTTTAATAAATTAATGCCATGACAGACTTCCAAGAACTAGACTTAACAGGCCGCGCCTCTCCTAAAGAGACAGAGGGGTATGGGGGCCAGGAACGCAACGACCACCCTGACAAAAAAAAAATCCTAAAGAGGGGAATGTTACAGAGAATGCATGAAGAAGCCGCGTTCTTCTGTTAAAACAATTGGATGTAATCGTGTGGCTGTACCTTCTAGCGTTGATTCACTTTAATGCTTGAAAGCA
This sequence comes from Fundulus heteroclitus, assembly GCF_011125445.2. Classification (NCBI taxonomy): domain Eukaryota; kingdom Metazoa; phylum Chordata; class Actinopteri; order Cyprinodontiformes; family Fundulidae; genus Fundulus; species Fundulus heteroclitus. Next base: position 34,424,726 of record NC_046365.1, read on the forward strand.
ACCATTGTCCCTGATGAATAAACTACCAAGCAAACCTGGGATAGTGGGGGGAAAAAAATCTAAATTATTTATTTTAAACCTCGTCTGCAAAGCTGGTAGAGCAGCTTTTGATCGGGCACAGGAAACCGTCTGCAAAAACAAGAATGATGAAAGCTGAACAGACTTGAAAAAAAAATATATATAAATAACTCCGGCCAGCAGATGCCAGTAATGTTCGCCTTTAAGATGCTAGCTACTGTGAATTCTGCAAAAACTACATCACATGGGATGTACAGATCATAATTTGGCGCCACCACATAAAATTGTAAAGCGGCTTTGCATAATTCTCAACGAAAAAGGCCAGAAAGTTAGTTTATGTAGTTAGTTTAGTTTAGATTTATTTTTTTTATTTAAGTTTATATTAAGTTTATTTAGTTAGTTTAGTTAGTTAGTTTAGATTTTACATACTCTTAAAAAAAAAAAAAAAAGCCTCATCAAAACAGAATCAACATTTCAAGTTTTAGACAAGTTGTGATTACCAAAATAATTTCTATTTAGTAAATACCAGCATAATAGTAACAGTAGTTTACATACACTTGGTCAGTATTTGGTTCTTCCTGACAGAACTGGTGTTTGTTTGTTGTGTTTCAGTGTCATTAATGTGGCAGTATGCATAGGGTCACTGTCCATATGGAAGACCATTTGCGTCCAAGCTTTAACTTTGTCGCTTCAGTGTTTCCACATACCGTATTTTTCAGACTATAAGGCGCACTTAAAATCCTTAATTTTTTTCAGAAATTGACTACGGCCTTATAATCCGGTGCGCCTTTTAATATGATTACCGTACTTACCGTAAATCTCTCAAAATGTGCAAGTACAATGTGCAATGGATATTCGGAGCATTATGGTACACTGCGTCACTACCACTGAGCTATATAATACACTGGAGTGCTAATCACCGTCTGTTTGAACGAGTCGCTTTGAAGCCACCAGCCGCCATATTGGTACTCCCTATTTCCCCCTAGTAACTGGGGAATATGTGCGCTACAGCATCGAATAACGAGGATTTTCTCATGTTCAGGGGGGGCTTAAGACTTTTAAAATGTCAAATGCCTTTTATGTTATGTTCTAAAACTATTAAGTACTGAGAAAGTCATGTGCTGAAATATTTTGCATTTTATTCATTTAAATATATATGTTTAACATTTATAAATATATAAATAACAATGTACAAAAACATATATTTACATATGTGTATACATATGTCTAGATATATACATATACACATACTTATATATACATATATATTTAATATGAATAACATGTAAAATATTTCAGCACCTAATTTCCTAGTAGATGATAGTGTTAATACATCCACTGACTGTAGAATTACCTGTGAAACGTTTTCACCCAGCCAGAAAACTGCTTGTTGTTGCAACCAAATCCTATGGGATGGCAGCCAGTGACTTCAGTTTTTCGGCAAAATCAGCACTCCAGTGTATTATATAGCTCAGTGGTCACTACCCAATCAGACACCCGAGCTGTCCACAAGACTGCCTGACTGTAATGTCTAAACTAGAAGTGCATTCATGTAAGGCAGCCCACGCCCGGAGTACGCGCTAGCAACAATAAATATAGAAAGGTAATTCAATATGAAAGTTAAATTTTTTTTGGCTAATAATTTTTTTTCTTTCTTTTTGCTTTTTCTTACCTACTCCTTTTGATCCATGGTATAACGAGGACATACTGTGTATATATTTGATGCACCTCGTCCTACTTGACTCCTCTTTCCTATGACTACTGATTACTGAGCCGATGTGACATGTGAATTTCTCCAATGTGAAATCAATAAAGCTTACCATATCTTATTAGAAACAGGGCAGTGTAGTTCAACTACTCTGTCATCCCAACAGAACACTTGAGAAGAATATTTAATGCTCCTTATAATCCGGTAGGTCTTAAAAAAAATACGGTAATAGTAATTCTTCATGAAGCCATCTATTTAGTGAAATGTACTGTTACCTCCTGCAGAAAAACATCTGCACATCATCATGATGCTGCCACCCCCCTACTTAACAGTTGGGATCCAATTGTTTTAACAGAAGAACGGGGCTTCTTCAGGCTTCTGCAAATTGAACCCAAGGTTGGACCACACTTAGAGGTCCCAAATTATCTTCCTGATATCTTGACAGTTTTCTTTGGATTTTTTTCACCCATGACGTAACAAAAAAGCTGTGTGTTGATTTACACTATGACCACAATAGTGTAAATCAGTGTGCCTTCATTTAACTCTACTGTTCTGAAACAACTACGTTAGTTAGAAGCTGGCGATGTTAACATAAACTGACATAAAACTGGGGAAATGTGTCTGACGTAATGATTGTGAGTAGACAAATTAATCACTAATGCACATAGTAACAGTATTAAAATCACGAGAAAAAAGATGGAAAAAGTCTAAAATACACAGTTTAAATAACTTGTGATCAAATTAAGTAGTCTATCGTATATTTTAAAGGTGAAATAAGATAGGAGCATTTTCAGCGCAGTGTTTTGTATTAACTTTTCCCTGCTGATTTGCAGTCCTCTTTAGTTTTTGGCATTAACCACCATTACGAATACTACAGCACGTGTATATTGTGACATTTTAATATCAGTTCGACGTCAATCTTTGTTTTCGAAGGCGAATTTGCCCCCCGCAATATGGCGGACGGGTTGACGTATCCATTTCAACAGGTCAAACGAGACGTCAACTCTTCGTTCTCTCGACGGGGATTTGCTTTTAAGGCCATAAAATGAAGAACCGTGCGTCATTTCCACTCTTTTGTGGGGTGTCTCGCTGTGTTTTAGCAGGTAGACAGCTGGGTGGCGTTTCTAGCTTGGAAAACAACTCCAATCTAGCTAGGTACACAAAGAACTTGGCCGTAAATGATAAATTTTAAGCTAAAAACACAGACTTACCATTTTTAGACGGGACTGCACAAGTAACACTGGGTATGTATGTTCCGGTAACTTATTTGAAAGACACCGTTTTTAGTACATCTGTACCCCGAACAAAGTTATGTCGTTTGGGTGGTGGAGAGTTTCCCGCGGAGCAACGTCACCTGAATGCTGCATTCAGGTAACCCCGTACATTTTCATACTTCCATGTAATTCAGAGGCAAGAATGCTGAATCATTGAGTTGCAAATAGATGACTCGAGATTATAATGAAGAAGAAGCAAGAAATGGCCCCCCTAAATTGAAAGTACGAATGTACATATATAAAAATCTATTTAAAAGTGAATTCATTTTATTTCCCGATTATCTTTGAAGGCATCAACGTGATCGTCTGATTTACTGCTGCCCTCTTCTGGATTAAATTAGAAACACCGTATGACTATACCACACCATTGTATAATGAATCTATTTTTCTTTAAACTACATCATCTTACCACAGAATTTTATCTCTTCTTCCCCCTCCCTCCCATGTATTTTCTGCATTAATTTAAAACACTGCCGTTGTTTCTTGGGCACTTTTATTCAATTTGGCATTACAAATATATATACACAAGACAATAAAACAACTTTACAGGATTGTGTAAAAACTGGATGACCGAACTTAGACAAATACTGACAACTGTGTGCTTAGAGACAGATTATGACGAAGGTTTTAAAACGGATGTGAATTTTACTGTACAACATGTACACCAAATGTATATATACATAATCATATCTTCTAGGTCTACAAGGTCACCATCAACCGGTTACTTGCAAAAATGTTGAAAAAACATAAGCGCACATTAGGATGAGTGAGGGTCATCCCACTTTAGCTGTTCTGGGACCAGTGGTGTAAAATTAAAGCCATTGTTCTGCAGGATGGGGACAGTTTTCAAGTAGGATCCCTGCACATCTGGAACACAGGCCCATCATGTTCACATATACACAGCAGATGCCTGTGGAGGTCCAAACGTACCAGAATTTATAGATAACTAAAACAGTTTTAAAACGTGGCAATCCGTTATGAAACAATCCATTTAAAAAAAAAAAAAAACTTTTATGGCCTGAAGTGAACTTGCTGTGCAGGTAAAGCATTCAGAGGCTGAGGGTACATATGATGACCAACGCTGACAATTTAAATTATTTTATGGTGCACTGCTGCACTATTCAGCACCAAAGGTCCCACTATTCAATAGATAGTGGATTTTTTTTATATGTGATCAACATTGCAAATGCATACACTAAATGAATAAAAATATCGAAAGTTTTTCTGGGCTAATTATTTCTCAATCTTGTTGCAGCCTTTATGGTATGAGCCAGAGTGAATAATGTTTTATCATGGACTTTATTTTAACATAATAAATCCAAGTTTTATTAATTGACACATTTATTGAATTGGGCAAATTAACATTTGTAATGACACATTTATTGAATGTATTTATTATTGTTGGATCGTGGCACGTTTGGTCCTCAGTGGGACAGAAACCACAAATTAAATAGAAACTACAATAACTGGAAGGGATTTTTGAATATAACTTACAATTTTAATAAAGGAATTTCACATTTAATCAATTACGCTTAAAATAATTATTGGCACAATCAATTGTGGATACATTTATAATCTGTATGCCCAGTTTAACTTTAATCAATTTAAATATTATTATATGACCCTGTGTCACTTTGTGGCCTATGTTTGTGATATAAATGCACAAATTTAAACTTTTTAAACTAATCAAGAAATCAACTCTACTTAAAATTGTGACAGCCAAATTGTTTGTCTTTTCATAATTTTTCATTAAAAATTTACGGTAGTGATATTGAACCCTTTGTTTTTGAAAACAGTGCACTGCAGTATTGAAGATGTTCGTTAAAAACGGCATGCACAGCAACGCCTAGTCATGCTCCAAACCATCCTACAGCAAACTCGGTGTTCAGGTAGTGAACAGGCAAATCGTGAGTCGTCTTAAGGGCATTTTAACTCAAAGGTGCTGTAACAAGTTCTAAAATCCGTTTTTTTTTTCTCTCAGGTACCTAAACTATAGTCTAATACACTTATCTTAACCTCAATTAACAAGCAAGTAATTTTCAAAGCCTGTGCAGCAGCTTCAGTTTGCAGTTTTCCGCAGTTTGTTGAGATATCACAGGTGTATCGCCGTTAAAGCTTCCCTTGTCACATCAACAAACTCCAAATGGAATATGAACGAGATTGTGGTCGACTCCTGAAAGCACCAACCAACAGCGGCGACCTGTGAGCAAGTTGTTCAGAATCAGGAGAAAGAAGTCTGACGGATGGCACGGTGGGAGGAAGGAATGGATGAGTTGATGAGAGCAGAGGCTTCCGGTCTACAGTTTCTAAGCGGTACGCATACGGGAAGAGGTGAGCTACTGCAGATAGCGGTAGACTTTGAAGCAGTGGTTGCCAGAATCCGCCACCACCACGTGTCCGTCGGAGGTGAGCGCCAATCCCTGCGGGCCGTAGAGCGGGTCTGCCGATGTGTTGATGTAGGAGAGGAAAGAGCCGCTGCCATCAAACACCTGCGAAACAGAAGCATCAACGGCATCAGCGCTGGGATTCTGCCAAGGCAGGTAATGCATTCCAAAAATTATTTAAAAAACAATCTTCGGTAAGACTTTATTTGAAGGGGTGTACATAAGACTGACATTACACTGTCATAAACATGACATAACACTGGTTATGAACATGAATGACTCTTTATGAATGTATAGTTGTCATTCGGTAAATTATGACACTATTAAAGCAAAGTTGACATTGTTTGAAATATCTGTGTTATGACAAGCCCTTAACTTTACCAAATCCCAAATCAAGCCCGTAATTTAATCTAATCCCAAATCAAGCCCTAAATTTAACCTTGTCTCTGTCAATGTCAAGTTGTCATAAAGACATTTTAAACAATGTCAACTTTGCTTTAATAGTGTCATAATTTACCGAATGACAACAGTCCTAAACATTCATAATGAGTCATTTATGTTCATAACAGGTGTTATGTCATGATTATGACAGTGTAATGTCAGTCTTATGTACACCCCTTCAAATAAAGTGTAACCCAATCTTCAAAGCGGTTCATACACTAGTTTTATTTAAATGAATGCTAGAGTACAAACTAATAGGGGTAAAAGAGTTTATAAATCTGCTGCTTTATATTAAGGTTTTACTCCAGTGTTTAAAAATATTTTCTTCTCTGGTTAACGTGTTTCACACTAATCAAACTTACTGATCACTCTCATAAAAGATGAATAAAAAGAAACTTTTTTTTATTTCTGCAGAAGCAAAATGTCAAACTAACATTTATTTTTCCCTCGTCTCCAGTACATTTATTAAGTGAAAGGTGTAAAATACCAGAAGGTTTAACTTGACATCAGCCCATTACAATTCCTAGGATTCCTAGTGCTGTTCATGTAAAGCACTTATGAACATGTAACACATATGTAAGACTAAAGGCTGTTCTATTGGCATGAGAGGTCCATACAGAGCATTACCAACAATGATTGGAGTGTAGCATTAGAGCTATAGTAGCTTAAACCTACTCAATACATCTTATAGAAAGGTTGTTTTTTTCTAGTGGTATTATGCTCCTTAAATAAAAATGATTCCAATTCTTTCTACGCATACTTCACAAGGATAATTTTATGTATGGAGAGGGCTTTGGACAAGTTTGAATTCAGTGTGGACTTTTTAAAGAGGTTTAGTCGTTTGCTGACCTGTATCCTGCTGTTGCCCCAGTCGGCTACGATGATGTTCCCGTTGACATCCACTGCCACTCCGGTGGGGGCGTTGAACTGGCCGTTCCCCTCGCCGTTGGAGCCGAACTTCAGCAGGAACTCCCCTTCCGTGTTGAACACCTGCATGTTTTATTAAACAGCAGAACAGACATAATGTCCATGAAGTCGTGTGTGTAACTACCCCATTTTATCAACCCTGGCTTATTAGAGTCTTCGTTACCGACCAGGTTTTTGCTGATAAAAAATGTCTTTAAGGCTACTGAAAAGGACGGGTACTCGCTTTAAAAACCTTGTCGTCTCCTTTTTTTTAAAATCATTTAACATAGTTATGATCTTCGTTTACTTTGTTGACTCGGTACACATCGATTGTCAACGCAGATAATGTGAATTTAAAGATAAATTCACATTATCTGCATGCAGCACTGAGTATTTTCAGGAAAAATATACAAAATTTTGGACGCCAACAAGAAAAAAAAAAAAATCACAAAGTTACAGTGAAGCATTAATTTGTTAGAGATTTTGTTCAAGTTTCCTCTGTTATGTCAACGTGAAACATAAATTCTTCAAGCAACCGGCATTTAAATCATTTCCCTCTGGAATTATTAAAGCATTTCTGATTCTGATTCTGATTCCAAAAACCTAAACTCTGTACTTCTGGGGGGTGAGTGAAGAGTCCGCCATGGACCACATGCTCTGATGATGCGCTCACCTTCACTGAGTGGTTGTGGAAGTCGGTCACAATGATTTCGTTGTTGTTGTTGACAGCAGCAAAGTGGGGGCCTGGAATACGTTGAATACAACAAAACATTTCAGACATTTCTAAATTGTAGCTCATGAATGGAAACGAATAAACTATATTTATTAACTTTTAGCGATGCACCAAACCAGAAAAGGGGGGCCGTTACATTGTCAGCCATGGAAAAAGGGACCTGTGTTGACTTATGTGTCTATACGATGGGTTTGAAGCCACATCTCTGAAGTGTCTTTGGGCGTACCTGCAAACTGTCTGTCTCCATTGCCACGGCTACCGAACTTGGTGACCAGCTTGCCGTTGGCCTGGAAGATGAAAACGCAGCAGGCCTTGTTGTCGACCACGATGATGTGTCCGTTTCTGTCCACCGCCACGCCCTTAGGCCCCATCAGTTTCCCCGAGCCCACTTTGTTCTGGAGAAGTGAGAGCGTTTAGGAGACCCATATGCCCATTCCTATTTCCTTTTTTTTTGTATTTTTTGGTATGCTTTTTGATCCATCGTATATATGAAGATTCACTGTATATAACTGAATGCACCTTCCCTACTCTGCACCTTCTTGTATGAGCCAATGTGACGAGTGAATTTCTCCATTGTAAGATCAATAAAGACTATCTTATCTTATCTTAGACCCGTTTACTTGAGCAGGAACTAATCTTCTCCCAGTACTGCAGACAACCAGTGTTATTGCAACTAGTGGTTAAAGAACCTTATACCTGACCAAAGATCCAATATAAAAACGTACCTTAAACTTGCCGTCGCTTGAAAAGATGCTGACCCATTTGTTGTCGTAGTCGGCGATGATGATGTCACCGCTGGGGTGGACAGCCACGCCCGTCGGCCGCTGCATCTGACCCGGAGTCCGGCCCCGGATCCCGAAGCGACTCCTGAACTGGCCGTCGTTGGAAAATACCTGCAGCGTGTGAAACATACCCAGAAGAAATATTCTTAAAAACAACCTGACCAAATGAAGACAGATTTCCAGTAGATTTAATCCAGAATAATAGAAGAAACTCCATGAACTCCTCCGGTGATATTTGCATACATTTTAATACTTTATGTACCTGAACACACTGGTTGTTGCTGTCCGCTATCAGCACTTTTCCCTGCGAGGAGGCTGCCACTCCCTGCAGATTTGTGAATTCTCCTTTGTTTCTTCCTTTGGTACCTGAAAGAAAAGAAGATCGACGTTCCCTTTACCATATCTTGAAATTGATGGAGGATAAAAATGGGAATCTGCAAACATTTTTCAGAAAATCTTTTCAACTTTCCTTAAACTCAGACGTTTCCACACAGCCTGACTGCTAAACCTTAAACATAGTGGGAAAGTCCAGATGATGATGTCGTCGGCTTTGTAAGCTCGTGATAGATACATTCACAACATGACGCTTAAGTGGAGGTGCGCTATGTGGAAGTATTTCGAGGCAACACCTTAAACAAGCAGCTTTCTTTGTTGACATGAGAAAACAGGATGAGGCATGATATTAGAGGAGGATTCTGGACATCAACAAGTTTGGTGCGTCATTTGGTTCAATAACCAGTTATCTGAGGGACCAAGGTCATTTGTTCTCAGTGATAAACACCACTGGACCCGGTCACATGTTTTGAATGCGCAGGTAAACCCAGGAAAACAATAGACCTTGTGAAAATGCTGGCTGAAGCAGATAGTGTCATTACCCACAGCTAACAACTTTCTGCTGTTGATGTTCAGCTCTACATGAGAAACAACGCAGCAAACAAACCACCTCAGTAGAAAAGTGATGTATCAAGCTCATTTAATTAATAAGACAAATTCTTTTATAATGGTTACGAAATGGCATGATGGATAAAAACAACAAATGGAAAGGGAACCAGTGAAAGGGCGAATTGACTTAGGCAGGTTTTTTTAAACCAGCTTCTTGTATAAAAGACAATTTATTATTATTTCTCTAGTTGAATTTAAGAAAAAAATACAGAAGAACACTATAAAACGCACGTTCCTAAGCAATGATGGTGTTGCAAAAAGGAAACTAAAATTGAGTAAAGTTTTCTTGAAATGAGTGTATTTGTCTTTGTGTTTTGAGCAGGTGATTAAGATTATCTGCCAATAGAATTAAATTTTTTTTAAGCCTAAAATAATTAGATATACTGCACTTTAAATAAGATGGAGATCTGTTGTTTCTATTTTAAGTGCAAACATCTTTTTCCATTGTTAGATTATTTGAGCTTACCTGCTCAAATCAAGGACTAATATACATTTTAAGACATTTTGACTTACTTTTAGTTTGCTTTGCTGTTAATTATGCACAGTCCAGATAATCAGTTTATTTTTTTCCCTGCTGCTTTGACTTTTAGATAGGTTTGTCTAGGCCTGACACTTCTTTTGTCATACAGTCGGTCCTGTTTACTCATTTTCTGCTAAAATGGCACAAAAATCTGCCATGAAACGTGTAAAGCAGCATCCAGAGTTCAAAGAAAAACTTAAAAGTCAGCAAAAATCCCACAGAATCTAGTTTAAATGCACTAGGGACCTATTAGACAGTTTGGCACTTGATAGTAAAGTATATGAGGGATGAGTCAAGACATTTGCAAGGTACCATATTTGCATTTGTGCATAGGTTGTGCCTTAAGTTTAATAAGTTTAATGTATGCATTGTTGTGCCAACTACACCCCACCACCTTCTTGCAGCACTTGGGAAACTTAATGTAATCCTCCTCACCTATTCGGAAGATAAGATCATCCTCGATGGGATTCTCTTTCCGCCTCCCCGTGCTGTACATACTCGCCGGCCTCTTGATGGCCTTCTGCTTGATGTGTCCGCTGCCCGGAGACTTCAGCCTCTTCTTTGTGCCGTCCGCATTCGGGGACGCGTGCAGGTTGGCCTTTATTTTAAAAGGGCTTCCTCTGATATGTCGGTTGTACAAGCGCAGCGATAGGTTAAAGGAACCCTCTTTGGGAGCAGTGAACAGGTACTCATAGGTGCCGTTCTTGTTGTCCAGTATCTCTCCGTCAACTTTGCTCCCGTCAGGGGAGGAGATTTCCGCCGTGATGACTGCGTTGCCCATCTTGCACAGTTGCCCGTCCTTGTCCTTGGTGGTTATGGTGATGACTGTGGGCACGCCCACCACGCAGTGCCGCAGCCCCTCGCCTGTGGCCACCGTCTCGGACGCGACGGCGTTGGTGGTCACCACGGTGCCCAAGTTGTGAATGGATTTCTTTAATCCATCCGTCTCCGCGAGGAAGTCCAGCTGGTCGTTCTCGCCGGGCTGCAGGGGGAGCTCCTGATTGGCCAGCTCGACGAGGCGCTCGCCCATCTGCTTCTTGACCAGCAGCACCTCGGCCTCGGTGCCGTGGCTCAGGGCCTGCTCGGTGAAGTTACAGCTGCTGTTGATGCCCTCCTGGCCCTGCAGCAGGGTGTCCAGCTGGGCCTGGAGAACCTACGCATGGCGACACCAGGGGGCAGCAGAGGGACACTGGGGTTAAATGATGCCTTTTACTTCAAATAAACCAATCTGAAGCCAACATTAGGGTGTAAGCACAACAGAAAACAGACACGGATCATTTTATGCGCAGTCAAACCCAAATTGTGTCTGATTACAGGCAATATGATTCTGCTTTATGTTAACATCGGCTTTTTACGATGTTAATAAGGCTTCCCTGTGGTAATTACATAGGTGTAAACAAAGGATCTGGCGTTTCACTGGGCCTTTGACATTTTCGCGTTGATCTGAATCCACTGTAGCTCTGATTATGTTCAGGGTCACTGCCAGCTCCAAGTCATTTGGAGCCTCTGGCAGGTTCTCTTTAAGGATTGTCCTTCCTCCTTTAAATCTGGGACAAAACTGACCTTTCCTGAAAGATTCCCACAGACCGATGCTGCCAACACCATTTTATTGTGGGCACGGTGTGTTCAGGATGACGTGTTCCTCTTCCGTCACACAATTTTGCACGTAGGTCAAAACGTTTAAAAGCTTGAGGTGAACGGCAAACATGTTAATCACGGCTTTCATACTGCCACTCTTCCATTATGGCCAGATAATGCTCTCCTTATGCAACCTGTCAGTCAATAGGAATTGAAAAAAGTTCGGGATTTTGTTTTATATCCCAACCCTGCTTTAAACTTTGCAACTTTATCCCTGACCTGCCTGTTGTGTTCCTTGGTCTCGGTGATGCTGTTTGTTCACTAATGCTCTCTAACACACATCTTCATGGAGCAGCTGTATTTCTATTGGCCCTTCGCAGCACAGGAGTTTGTTTCGGGTTAGCAGAGTAAAAAGGGGGCCAGCTACAAATATACACATCACTTTTCAGATTGCCCTTCTGCTTCACAATCGTGTAGTACTTTGTCGTTGTCCGTCATATAAAATAATCTGCACAGAGGTTTCTGCCTGTAATGTGACAAACTGTGAAAAAAATGGTAAAAGGAGGAAAAGGGGTATGAATAATTTCACAAAGCACTGCATCGGCTTGTAAAGATGTTTGCGGTAATTTCAGCCTCACGGCCCCATAAATCCCTTTCAGTAAACTGGAAGATGTTACATGATACGTTAGGTCGCCCTGCATAATGTTGATTGGAAACAAATGCCAGTTTTTCCTGTTTTTCTTCCGTCAACTATTGTTTTTGTTTCAGTTTACTTCGACACCTTCTGCCTGTTTACAAGAGAAACACCAACTAGATTATTAAAAAAAGGAAAGAGGTGCTTCGTCAGTTGCAGCAGCCGTGCGTTTAAAGTTGCTGCACAGAAAAGATCTATCAAGCATGAACTACGGTAATCACACTAAGAGCAGAGCACTGGCTACATATTACCCGCATGTGACGTGTTTTATGGTTAAGCTTTAAAACTATTAACAAGAAATCACAAACCAGGGATATTTAGCTGCTGGTGAACGTAAATCCTGGAACATCAGTAGAGCGACTCACCAACATCTGTTCATCAGAGTCATCTTCTTTTTCAGAGTATGATGCCATTAATGGTTTTATCTCATAAATCTCATCCAAACCCCTTCATTTGTCTCTCGCGGAAGCTCAGAAACCTAAGTAACCCTCTGTAGACGCAGCCAGAGCGGGGATAAAGTGTCTCCAGAGTGAAGGGAAGAGCTGTACTGTACGCTCTCACTGCACATGACACACCCAGATCAACCCAGAAGTATATAAAAAAAAAAACATCACGGCTCACTGGCTCCATCTAGCCACAGCGCCGGCACCACAGAACGTCACATGTTTGGTTTCCCCCAGGGGTCAAGTGTGCTGACTTCAGGCCAGTCAGTGAATTGTAAATCATTAGCTGCACATGTGAGCGAACTCCCCGAGCGAAGGGTGGCTCGCTCTGATCCCCCAGCGGGTCACTGGATGTGAGGGAAACTTTAGCCCTGACAAACAGACCACCAGAAGCAGCCTGGTGAGAGAACTGGGACGAGTTAGAGGAGAGCAGCTTATCCTTTACTCTTCTATGCAAACATACACTGCAAAAAGGAACTAAAAGTAAGTAGAATTTTCCTGAAATTAGTGTATTTTTCTTTGATTTGAGCAGCTAAATAAGACTATTTGCCAATGTGATGAGTATTTTTACTCCTAAAATAAGATAATTTGATATCCTGCACTTGAAATAAGACGGTGGAGATGGATTGTTCTTATTTTAAGTGCAAAAATCTTATTCCATTGGCAAATAGTCTTATTAACTGCTCAAATCAAGGAAAAATACATACATTTCAAGAAAATTTTACTTTGAGTTCCCTTTTTGCAGTGTAATAAACACGTCCAGTCTCTAAAAATAATTCTCAATAATTTACCACGCAATGGAGGGCGGCGAAGCAAAAATGAAACCACGCTATTAGCAATAATGACGTGCCCTTGAAATAAAAACAAAAATCAGTAAAATCTGAATAAAATTAAAACTTTGAAAGTGATTCCTTACAACACGATTAAAAAAAATACTTTAAACCTAAATCTGACAGGAGGTATGAATAATTTTGTAATTAACTCCATATATTTATATAACTTGGCCACATATTTAATATTTTCCTCAAGGTTCAAGAAGGTTTTGGAGCTATAGACATTTTTATTTTGTAGGAGCATATAGGGCTGGGCCTTTACCAAAGAATATCAGTAAATGTCAATAAAAAAGCTGCTTCAGTTCCTGTTTTGTTAAGATAATCGTTTAGAAGCCTTTAATTTGTCCACTGGCTTCAAATTATCCAGGGGTTTAACCACAGGTGGGTAGAGTGGTAAGAGTAGCACTACTTCAACATATTTTTACTCAGGTAAAAAGTAGTCAGCCAAAATATTACTCAAGAGTAAAAAAAAGTATTCAGTAAGAATGCTACTGAAGTACTGAGTAACTATGTAACTGCAGCCGTAACAAACTAATAACTGGTGATTTAATATTTAAAGATTATGCAATTGTGCAGACTAAAATATAAGATTATGTGCAAACTGTAGTATTTTAAAGACAAAAATTAAATATGCAGAGTAACATGATCACAAAACAACAATTTCATGCAGAAGAAACAGTTTTCTCAATCATCGTTTTCCAACATTAAACTTGAAAGCAACACTTACAGCAGCTAATGTATATATAGCATGTTAGAACAGTGCAAAGTACTTCCAATGACAATATCTACTGTTTACTGTACGTTCATTTGACCCCCAAATGGCTCAATAAGCTCATAAAAAAGCTTGTGTGTAAATAAGATGTTTCACTTTAACATAAACTCTGTGTTTTTGTCTCTGGGGTGCACATTTGGTTAAAACTATTTTCTTTATTCATGACGTTACTCACAGCAGGTAGAGCAGCTTTAGTCAAGAGTAGCGATACTTGAGTAATAATGTGACTCAAGTAAAAATTACAGGGCAGTAAAACTACTAAAAGTAAATTTTATTCAAAATGTAACTGAAGTAAATGTAACTGAGTAAATGTAACTAGTTACTACCAACCTCTGGTTTTAACTAATGACTAATTATACAAAGTCAGGGAAGAAAGGAAAACCAGCAGGATATTCAGACCCCTAAAGCTCCGTGTAAACCTACAGCGAACACAGACCGGGTGTGATCCGTTTCCGGACATTACGTCCCCCCCGTCCTCACCTTCTGTTTGAGCCCGTAGTTGACCTCCAGTTCCATGAGTAACACACTCTTGCGAACATTGAGCGTCTTCTGCAGCTCATCAAAGGTCGTATGGATGTCGTCTTCAATGGAGCTCTTCCGGTTGGTCAGCTGCTGGAGGATCTCCGACAGCGTCAGCAGGGCGGAGTCTATCTCCGGCAGCCTAGATGGATGAGGGGGCACTGTGCAGTGATTAGCCAAGAAAGAAAGGAAAGGAGGGATTCCTCCAAAATCCAGTGGAAACAGTGGAGCTGTCGCGTTCTACCTCTTCTTGACAGCGTTCAGCTGATCCTGTAGCGAGGCCTTGTGCTGCTCCACCACGTCTTTAAGAGGCACGGTCGGGTGCTCTCCATGTTCGCCACTGGTGCACTCCTGACACATGGCCGTCTCGCACGGAGGACAGTAAAACTCCATCACCTAAAACGCACAAAGTGTTCACACCAATTCACTCAGCCGCGTTCAGCACCCCAACTTTTATCAGTTTATCAGAACCGTTTATCAGAATCAGATTCCAGATTCTGAATGCAACCTCCCAATACACCACTTTTCAGATAATCTGGCAATGTATAAAGGGTGTTCCCCAGGGTTACACTGCAAAACCAGATCTAAAAATAAGCAAAATGTTCTTAAAATTTGTGTTTTTGTCCTAGATTTGAGCAGGTAAATAGGATTATTTGCCAATGGAATGAGTATTTTGACCCCTACTATAAGATAATTAGACATCCTGCACTTGAAATAAGATGATGGAGATGAGTTGTTCCTATTTTAAGTGCAAAAGTCTTATTCCATTGGCAGATCATCTTATTTACCCGCTCAAATCAAGGATACTCTCATTATAAGTACTCTCATTTTAAGAAAATACTCTTATTTTAAGAAAATATTACTCATTTTTAGTTCCGTTTTTGCAGTGTATATCCTGGGGCCAGTTCTGTTCACCATTTATATGAATGTCTAATATTGTTCATTCCTCCATTCTGCAGTTATTGATCTCTTTCAAAGAACACCCAGGAAGTAAATCCGTTTTATAGTGAATAAAAACATAATCTAACTCAAATACTGAAATTAAGCCAAAAAACACAAAGTAGACTAAAAGAGGCTGGTTGTGTTGGGAGCATCTCTTACACTTCCTCCATGGTTGGGGCAGGAGAGCAGCTGAGCCGTAGCCACGGCGGTGATGTTGTTGAGGGTGGCGGCCTCCTGGCTGCAGGTATCTGGCCTTCGCTGCAGCACGTCCATCAGGTTGGTGATGAAGAAGTTGTTCTGCAGCGCCGCCACCCCCCTCTCCGGGAGGATCGATGTCTGGCGGCACACAGGGCACGACAGGGTGAGGCTGTGGGCCGGGATGTAGTTCTGCAGGCACCTGGAGATGGATTTGATATAATACATTTGATTTTGTTCCAATTAATCATGGATTTGTTGAGCTTTTATTGGTCACTATGCATGATGTTGAAACATCAGAAAATCTAGGGAGATACAGTCCAGCTCAAAAGTTTTAAACCACATCAAATTCAATTACATTATAATCTGTTTTAGCAGGGCAACATGATAAAATCAGATTTTTTTTTTTTATATACATCTAAGCATTGCTGCACAGTTTAACATTATGTCACCAATCCAAATTGCCTGGTGTAAAACCCCTGAAAAAACTTAACGGTATTACCAGATTCTTCTGCTTTCTGAGTAGGAAAACAACTAAATAAACAAAAAACGAAGTGGAAAATTCTCCACTTTACTTAAAATAAATGAAAATGCCAAAATTATTATCACTACACAAACAAAAGGCTAAAAAAAAAAAAGTTAATGGGACAAATATATTGACAAATGTAACATGACAATCCAGAAACATTTAGACCAAAGAAGACAGTCATCCACCTTTTACAACATGTTATTCTGCTTATTCCTTATTCAAAGAAAAAAATGGAGATAAAATTCACAGAATTATGGGTGTTGTCCCACATGCCGTATCGCACCGTCTCCACTCACCTCTCACAGAAGGTGTGCAGGCAGGGCAGCACTTTGGGGTTCTCGTAGCGGTCCAGGCATATGCTGCAGATCAGGAACTGCTTGTCGATTTGGCGGACAACGGGACTGGGAATAGTGGAGCCCTCCGTGGCCATCCTAAAACTCTGAAACAGGAGCCCCGCTTCCTCTTATGCTGCACCCTGCAAAGTGACAAATCAAGCCAGTGGAGAACAGACAGTGAAGAAAGTGCAGAGAGTTCGATCAAACACAGAAGCAGCGTCATTGGGATTACCCCAAAAAATAAATACATTTGAGTGAGAATGATCCAAGTTTTCGGTTACAAGAAAAATTTCTTTTTGTGACACTGGATAGGTGTGACCCATACACCACACTGCAAAAACAGTACTTAAAATAAGTAAAATTTTCTTTAAATGAGTGCATTTGTCCTTGATTTGAGCAGGTAAATACGATGATTTGCCAATGGAATAAGATTTTTCCACTTAAAATAGGAACAATTCATCTCCATTAACTTATTTCAAGTGCAGGATGTCTAATTATCTTATTTTAGGGGCAAAGATACTCATTCCATTGGCAGATAACCTTATTTACTGGCTCAAATCAAGGACGAATAGACTAACTTTAAGAACATTTTACTTGTTTTAGATCCGTTATATGTGTGCAGGTTTTCCAAAGCTAGAGAGCCAGCTTGGTGTCACCGAAACACTTAAAACGCTCTTTCTGAAAGTATTATTACACTTTGTTTTTTAATTTTGTAGCTGTTTGCAGCACAGAGAGATTATTTAAATATACCATTTAACGTCACAACTGATATCAAAAAGAGAAGATAAAAAATTCAATGAGTTTTGAAGCAACCCATCCTCTAAAATCAAAGGGTCTGTAAGTGAATAAACCAAACTTTTTTAAAATTTGAATTAAAATAAGGCATTTTGTGAAGTTAAAAAACAAATTAATTAAACTCCCCTTGATTTCAAGAACTCCAACAAAACAGCTACTGACCAAATGAAAATGCTTCAGTTTTTGATGTACTTGAAAAGTGACGTCCTGCTACAATCCACCAAGCAACATAAAGGTTAAGAAGAAAAAAAAGACTCTGTTATGAGTCTCAATGCTTGTGTTGGGAAACACTTTATGTTTGTCAAGACAGGCTTTTTAGGCGATTAATATTTAAATGGGAAGTAAAGCACTCGCAGGAAATGGAAGCAGAGCCTGAAAGAGCATCGCTCACAATCTGTTGACCAGTTCTGCTCCGTTACTCTGCAGAGAAATCCTCCCTTTCATCTTTCTGTAACAAAATCTGGCAGCTAACTTAGAAAGTGTGTCACAGCTTTCATTGTCTCCTCACATTCAACACAAAAACAGATCGCCTCTGCTGCTGGAAAGAAAACCCTTGGGGGGCGATCTCTTTTCTTTTTTTTTGTCCTGAGTGCACGTCCTCGTCCCCCTTTTCGTCTTAATCTGATTCTTTTATACAGATTTTCCTCTCCAAGACCAGGCATATCATCCAAAAAAGCTAATGAGCTTTCAAAGTAGCAGAAATGTTATGCATTTAATATATTTGATGTTGCTAAAGCAGATCAAAAAGCTAGCATTTCAGCAGACAGAGAGATAAATATCCAAGTACAGCTTAAAGTTACAACATGATCAAATCTTTTAAATGGCAAAATGGGTGTCCTTACGTAAAAACTGTAGCAGGAGGATGATCTGAATGAAGACAACCCAAAGCTCAGATGAGATCCTTAACTCACCAGCTGCACAGAGCCGATCGTGCAGATGAACGGAGCATCAAATGCTGCTCTGATTAGTAAAACTCCTAAATCCCGCAGACAGCCACAACACAACAGCGAGTGCTGTGCTGACAGTGCACAAGGTCGCAGCAGCCGCACACAACGCTCCGCTCTTATATAATCAGAGCCGCTGCAGCTAAGCGGAATAATTCCTGCTTGATGTGGTCGCCGTCATCCACCAAGCAGAGAGAGCGAGAGAGAGAGGTACACATGAAGAACAGTGGAGGAGAGAGAGAGATATGCAGGGAATGGGACAACATCAAGGCTCCGGTACGAACGGCTGAGCAGATCAACAGGCGCTGTCCTCTGTCAGGCTCCGGGACGATAAAGTAAAGCATCAAATCACCGTAAACATACCTTCAAGTTATGTCCTAACCGGAGACGTCGCCTCCATCCGAACAAGGGGTGCCGGGATGTGAGAGAGCATCGCAGGCTTCTTTCGTGCTCTCATGGGTGTGTGCAGACAGGAGCGAAGTTGAGAAGCTTAGCCGGTGCCAGATTGCGTTTCAGTTTTACATCATCTTTTATCCCTCCCCGTTTTCCTCTTCTTCAACACTTCCTCTCCTCCCATCTCTTCTATTCCCAGCTCTCTCCCATCCATTCATCCATCCCACCCCCCTCCCCTCCCCTCACCCGGCCAGCAGAAAATGCTGCGTCACTCCAGGCCTGGCGCAACGAGAGCATGCAGCATTGGCTGACTGCACGTGAGCCGACAAGCAGACATACGTTAAACGGATGGGAGAGGGTTCCCACCATGGCCAGGAACATAAAGGTCTTCCTGGGTTGATGTGTGTGGGGGGTGGGGGTGTGTCTGGCTGCTGAGTCACAGCGCAAACAGAAACAGAGAAAGGAACATAAGGAAGGTCAGACAGTAAATACGCTTTGGAAGCAAAGACAGAACGCCATCAAAAAGGAAAAAGGGGCAGAGTTCAGGTCGGTCACGAGTGCTGACGTTCGTAAAGCTCCATACAATGAGTTCTTTAGGGTGTTGGAAAGAAGACGGATAGATTGTCACAACTCTGATTCAGGAAGAACACTGTGTGGCACGGTGGACCAGATCTTTATCCTCGGAGCTCCTGAGCAGGTCATGAGAGTTTGGTTGTCTGGACTTTTGAGTTTTGTTGGGGTTCTGATGATGCTGTTAAGGGCCAAAGCAAGAGCTGTGTCCACGTTCTTGTTACTCTTGATATTTTTGTTGGACTCCACCAGTGGTGGGAAGTAACAAAGTACAAGTACTTCGTTACTGTACTTAAGTACAATTTCCGTGTATCTGAACTTTACTTAAGTAGATTTAATAATGGATACTTTCTACTTTTACTCCACTACATTTAACAGTAAGTATCTGTACTTTCTACTTCACTACATTTCTATACAGCGTTTCGTTACTCGTTACATCCAAGACGCATTTCGGTTTTTTGATTTGTTTGTTAGTTTGAAAGTATCCAATGGCGAGAGCAGAATCAGTCTGCTGAACCAATCCAAAGCGGGAAATAACCATTAGGCCCTCCCTCAAGAAAAGCAGCAAAGTACGCAGGACCTGCAGAATCATTAACTCCCAGAATGGAGTCCAAGGATAGTCATCCTCCAGAAGACCTGCCCCACCCATGGCCTTATTTAAAAGATTTCTTTGAAATAACTGGGTCAAAAAACGCTTCCTGGAGATTCCAATGCCGCCTTTGCTTTCCCTAAAAGCATGAAATTCTATTTTTCAAAAATTCACCATCAAATTTGAAAAAACATATTGAGGTAAGTTAAGTTGCTAAACGCTATCGATGTTAAATTAATTTGTGTTAGTGAAGTTTTATGTAATCTTAGCAAGCTTTTTGTTGAACTCGACTGCAGTAAATAAATACGATTACTGTATATTGTTGTAAGCTAGCATGAACTTGCAAGTAACAGTGATTACTGCGGTCGTGATCACGTCTCCCGCCATGAATGTTACATATAAGTTGACGCTAAACTCCTTCACGTCCTGGTTATTAAATAAATGTTAGCGCCATTAAAATAATCTCCATGTAACAGTTACAGTTAAAACTAAATACGATAGGTACACTTAATGACATTATATAAGCCGTTAGGTATTATGGTTGGCAAGTACTTTTACTTTTAATACTTAAGTAGTTTTAAAAGCTTGTACTTTCTTACTTTTACTTAAAATAATAATGTGGTACTTTGACTTTTACTTGAGTACATTTTTGTCTGTGTATTTGTACTTTTACTTAAGTACATTGTTTGAGTACTTTCTCCACCACTGGACTCCACCTTGTCTTTACTCTTCTCTGTAGCGTTCGTGTCATGGAGATGAACGTGTTTGGTTTGGGAATCCCTCTTTGGTGCTGTTGGCATCTTCAAGGTCATGGCCTTCATTGTGCACTGGAGCTGCTCAAGTCAGCTCCAAATCTGAAGCATTGGTTTCCAGATGGAATATGGTAGACAGGTCTCTGCAGACCAGAAACCCGTCATTACCTCAAGTAAAAGTGGGAGTAAAACAGCACCGTTTCTAATGAGGTAAAGGAAGGCAGAGCTAATCTCTCAATATACTGGTCCAGCACCCTTTCTCTTCAGTCATAAGATGCAGATAAAGGCTGAAAACACAAGGTGGCCATCTCCAGCGTGTATTGGACGAAATGTGGGAAAGACCCTGGAGACGTCGCCCGTCCATCACAGGGCAACACGGAGACATACAGGACAAACCAAACTACACAAACCTCCACCTAAGAGCTATTTAGAGAGACCAATTAACCTAACAGGGATGTTTTTGGACAGTTGTTCCACCAAAAAAAATTGTCTTGTAAAAAAGGACATTTTTAACATTATAAAAAACAACCGTAAAACAAAACAGTGAGAAAAAACTCATGAAAAGGCCTTTTTTATGTATCGAGCTTAACGGAGTTGATGTTCCTATTCTCATTTGTACGTATCAAACATCCTACACATTAAAAAAAAATCTGGCAGAGCAGAATTTTGTTAAAAATCAAAATCATGAATTAAGATATTCAACTATTAAGATAGTTTGGTTACAAATACGCAAGAAAGTAACTACCGGAGGCAGGGCCGGTTTTAGGCACACATATGAGGAGAAAGGCAGGGAAAAGAACAAAACAAATATCCTTCACCTAAATTTTAACAACTACATAATTTTATGGATTTCCATTAAGCAAATTTATATCTCAAATTAAAGTAACCCTAATAACTAACAATAACTTTAAAAAAAAGAGATAAAAATGATCATAAACAATGACCAAAGTGAGGGGGATGGGGTGCCCCCTCTTGCCCCAGCGTACAACCGGCCCTGGTAGGAAGAGATTTTTAGCATATCTTCCATTTCTGTGGCTACTGAGGCGGAAATTTGTGAAGAAGGAAGAGCTTTGTCAGAAATTTCTGGTGTTATCGGACATTTTTCCAGCACATGTCGGTATATGTGGCAGCTCCACAGCTGTGTTCAGTGATCTCATCTCAGCCCTGTCCAAACACAGTGAGCTCACTCAGAGGAGTAACGCAGAAGAAAACTGCACCGAAAGCCTGGAAATGTGACGATGACGTCAGGGTAGAGACAGCAACAAGCAATGGGATTAAAAATTACTTAGACCAATCACTTTAAATTTTCTCATCAATTAAAAAAGGGAAAATACGCCATAATCCAAGAGCTGTAACCTATAAAATGTCCCAGAAAGGCAAGCCTTACATGCAAAAACTGTTTTGAGTGTTTTTCTATGAAATCTACAAGCAATACTTTACATTTGGAGGACAGCTGCTCTTCTCTAAAGCAAATCCGTCTGATCTGCTTCAGCTCTATGCTCCTTCATGTTTACTCAGATCAGCAGTTGTTGGCCATCCTTAAAAACAGAGCAAACTTAGAGGGGATCCTGCTTTCTCAGTCACTGCCCCTAAACTGTGGATTAAATGACCTTTATATATCAGCTAGACAAATGCACTTAAAGTTTTTAAATCCTCTCCTTAAAACATATTTTACTTGACTTTTAATTCAGTTTAAAGTGTTAACCTTTTTATTATTATTCATTTTTAGTACTTTTATTTCATGTCTTTTTACTTAATATTTGTGTACACCACTATGGTCTACTATGTTGTTTTGAAGCAATGTACAAATAAAGTCGGGTTGGATCTTTGGCAGGTAGAAACGGTATTTGCATTTTGATCATGCAAATATACACACCAGCGTCCCCGCAGCACACAGCTTCTGTCAAAACACATTCAACATTCAATATTTCCAGAACTATATGAAAAATAAATATCTGTAGATGTCAAGGTTTTCTGATCAATACTGCTCTTTTTTAATCCCAGTCCAATACAAATAAACAATACAAATACTATCAGCTGTAGTGGCGCACACTGTGCACATTTCTTTTCTTCAGCAGTATATATATATATATATATATATATATATATATATATATATATATATATATATATATATATATATATATATATATATATATATATATATATATATATATATATATATATATATTTATATTTATATATATATATATATATATATATATATATACAAGATTGATTTTACGAGCAGAGGTCACAATAAACAACGGGTGTAGGTGAGCAATTTAGAGAAAACACACCAAACAGCTCAATAAAACAGGAGCTTCTTATTTAAACAAGTCAACATATGATGGTAAACATTTGTTAGCTTTTTTACTTTTATTACTGATTAGCACCGTTGTTGTTGCCAAGTGGAACAGCAGTTTGCTCCTCCGTGGATCCCTAACCCTCCATCTGATCTACGTGATTTCGTTGTATGTACCTTGTATGTATAATGACAAATAAAACACTTTATCCTTCATCCAAGTCTCTGCATGGAGTCTTCTTCTAAATGTTCGCTAAAGACATGACCGTCTATCCAAAAAAGGCCAAGTGGAGGACCAGCATGGTTCTCCACCTTACAATTACATTTTAAAGTCATCTGCCAAATCTAACAAACGTCTGTTGATGCGTTTACGTATGAAACGTCGGTTTGAATAAAGATTCATTTCTACTTTCAAAGTGCCAAAATACAAGTCTGGGTCACTATTCTCGGTCCGGCATCCAATAACATCAGTCAGACATTGGGTCGTAGACCAATAACGGATCAGGCCCCATCTCTAATTTGTTCAGCTGTTGTCCATTTTGTTTTTGCTTTAATTTTACCAAACAATCAAATACCCAGGGTACTCTGAAGCTAGATACTCGACAAAAGTGTAAAAGCACCCAATGAGTTAGATATTTACTCCTCATTAGTGGAAAAACACCTGTCTTTTGCAGATTACTCAAAGACTGCTGGTTAGAATCCCATGTAGGCCAAGGGAAAAAGGACCTGACATAATCTTTCAGTTACATAAAGTAAAAGACACAAAATTACCAAACAAAAAACTGTAACAGCTTGGAGGCACCCACATGTTTGAACTAAAAGTGCATAAATATGCAGCTTAACCTGATTAATCTGTTTCACTCTTATCCACATTACGAACCACGAAGCCTTCAAAGACGAGCACAAACAAGAAGGCCGTTCCACTCACCGACACGCAAACCGCTTCATTTTGATTACATCTCCCAGTTTTTGGATGACGGTTCAGGTCTCTCTGCTGGTCTCTCGCAGCTCTTTCCAGAGCACTGACCTCAGCTGTTTCTACCATCTCTCTCTTTATTTCCAAACACACAACCCACTGTGTTACACTCCACAACAACAGCACCTCTGCCCAGTCAGACTGAGGGACTGATTTAGAAAAAAAGTGCTCCCCCATTCTGTTTTTGGCAGCTATTAAAGCACCGACAGTGTCCCAGCAATTGGTCTTCACCGGCCCATCACCTACTGATTTATGTTCTACTAACCCCTTTATATATATATATATATATATATATATATATATATATATATATATATATATATATAGCGATTTGTAAAAAATACAGAGGGGGGGATCATTTCAAAAGTTTTATTATGAATAAAAGTTTTATTAATAATGGTTAGCTAGCAGGTGCTCTTTCTATTATATATATATATATATATATATATATATATATATATATATATATATATATATATATATATATATATATATATAGCGATTTGTAAAAAATACAGAGGGGGGGATCATTTCAAAAGTTTATTATGAATAAAAGTTTTATTAATAATGGTTAGCTAGCAGGTGCTCTTTCTATTATATATATATATATATATATATATATATATATATATATATATATATATATATATATATATATATATATATATATATATATAGCGATTTGTAAAAAATACAGAGGGGGGGATCATTTCAAAAGTTTTATTATGAATAAAAGTTTTATTAATAATGGTTAGCTAGCAGGTGCTCTTTCTATTATATATATATATATATATATATATATATATATATATATATATATATATATATATAGCGATTTGTAAAAAATACAGAGGGGGGGATCATTTCAAAAGTTTTATTATGAATAAAAGTTTTATTAATAATGGTTAGCTAGCAGGTGCTCTTTCTATTATATATATATATATATATATATATATATATATATATATATATATATATATATATATATATATATATATATATATATATATATATATATATATATATATATATATATATATACACACACACACACTGGGCAATTACGGAATGGGAATAAGGAATACTAGTATTAATTTGTCCATCTATCCATTTTCTTACTCGCTTTATCCCTCATGGGGTCGCGAGGGGTGTTGGTGCCCATCTCCAGCATTTCAGTAGTAATTTGTAATATGTATAATTTGGAAACAGTTGTAGAAGTTGTAAATCCTCTGCATGCATTTTAATCATGTGGCTTTGAATGAACTTATTTACGAATGTAAAAAATAATGCATAAACCATAATGAATAAATAATTATACAACTACAGACCCCAATATCATTAAGATTATGTAATTTTTTATTATTTAATAGAGGATAATGGCATCTGGTACAGTGCAGTGAAGCGTTTTCTTTTAGTTTTTTTTCCCAATATTTAGCTGTATTTCAAACCTGGATGAAAAACGAATAGTTGCTGTATTTAGCTATATTTAAAATACTGAAGTGAGCTGTGTCAGGAGTGCAGAGGTCTACTAAGTGATGGCAGCAATGCTTCAGCATACGACAGGATTTCTGGGCCGCTAACTCACCATCTTGACTTAGGCTCCACTGGGCGGCTTGGGAGAATGGGTACAGGGGGGATTTGATCGCCATCCCTGATTGTTATTTTGGTTCTTAATGGGTTTGTTTATACGGGACCCAACAGTTTGGTTGTTTTCTACGTTTTTTGCAGCTAAAAACTTATAAATCCAAGGATTGGATGTCAGGCCTTTCACTAGATTTGTCTTCAGCTGCTTTGGTGAGTCTCCTACAGTTAGAACCTCCTTTTTCAGTGAAATCAGTTATGAGCCAATTCTGCTACAGCCATCCATTGTAACATTCTCAGGCTAATCTTAAACTTCCAGCGGTGGCGGGATGATGAGAGATTACGGCGGCAGAGCACGCCTCGACATCTGACCCGGCATCCCACCCATCCGTCTGAACCAACGGGTCACATTGCGTATTCAACCAGGTTCAAACGTTCTAGTTTGGGTGGTTTTTAACGCTTTTATATGTTGGACACACGACATTTGCTTTGCTGCTCAAAAAGGAAGGAAACTTCTGCGTTTTCTAATTATAAACACGCTTTTTAAATGAAAACAAGAGGGAAGAAACCGCCAGGCCGTATATATCAGCCAACCTTGCACTCTGCGCGCAGGAGATAAGACAAAGCTCTGTGTCTCCGTGTCAGAGTGCATGCGTTTTCGCCGCTGACAAAAAACCGAAGGGTACAGTTCTGCAGCTGTAAGGAAACTGGAAACCGTCCATGCTGCACATCTGTCAAGCTGAATCCAGTGAAGCTGAAAACGTTGCAGCTCAACGTTCAGACAGACGGCGCTTTCTAAATGAAATGCAAACAAAAAAAAACTGTTCTAGTATCAGAATCGGTTGACATTTATCGTCGTTTGCGATGTTTAAAAGCTCCAGCGTGGAGTCAGTTTGTTAAATAACACTATTCTACTTTGATAAATACTGTATCTAAGTTTATCACTTAAGATTTTTGCAGTTTGTTACATAAGCTCTGTTTAGCAGGCTTATATCTGCTTAAAGTACGCCTCTTGAATCATTATTATGAATCCCAACTCCAGCACAGATGAAAAGCCCTTAGAAAATTCATTATAAATACAAAATTGACATCGAATACTTCCTGATTTTTATGGCTTTTGATTACATAAACTCAACAATTTGGTTGTTTACTTACAGGTGCAGCGTAAATGAAAAGGCATGGGCACATAAATATGTGTTGCTCTATGTGAGCACCTGAGGCGGTTTAATCTGCAGCTGGAACTCGTCTTTCAAGAGTTAACCCGGAGATGTCCCCTAGGGAAATAACCCTAATTGAAGAGGTATTTTAAAAAAGACTTTCCTCTTCTAGAAGCCAAAAAAAAAAACATCAGGCAAAAGGCAGAAGGCATTCCTCATTCTTGTTGCAGATCATCCATTCCTTTAAATTATAAAGATTGTCCTTACGTTTATCCTTTTTTCCATTTAAACTGAAGGTAAAAATAGAAGTCCCCCACTTACTTTAACTCCATGGCTGCCTCCTTTCCTGTCTTTTCTCAGAAGGGGAAGCAGACTGCTCTCTGTCACCTAATCCTGCTCATGGCTGCTATGCTGTGGTGCGCACAGTGGATGAACAGAGGGAGCACATGTGAGAGGCCTGAGTGGTTACAATAATCCAAACACACTGACAGCCACAGGGAGGGTAGAGCCAGAGGAGGGGGAGGACCCTGTGGTGGCGTACAGGGAAAGAAAGGACCAATCAGAGGACAGTGAGAGAGGCCAGGGAGGAGGGGCTTAAATCCTGTAAGCCTAGAGAGGGCAAAAGTCTGAAAGGTACATCAAAAGGAAGAGGGAGTCTGAAGCTCCTGCAACACTTTATACAGTCCGTGCAGTGGTGTGCAACAAAAAGGCGACGGCAGTTCCCCTTTCTGCCTCCATCTCTTCTCAGATTGTCCACATCTATGAATAAGCTTTAATTTCCTGCAAGGCAGCTGAAAATAAACTGGAGATGCACTGATTTCCAATGTTTGCAAAACCATATCCTGCAGATTCTGGTTTCTGCCAGAAAAATTCTTCCCATTTGTCTCTAAAGCCTGACACGCGACATAAATTAAAGATAACAAATATCTAAAATGGCTTATACACATGAGACTGTGCATGCTAGACACCAAAAAAAAAAAAAAAATCTTAGCTGTACTGCACGACTTGATGCTGCAGCAAAAATGTTGTCTTGCAGAACCGGTCCAGCAATAAATGGACAGCAACCTATGCATCTTGGTGTAGATTTTAGCATCACAGCAATCAGACGGAGCTTGCAGCAGCAGTCATACTGGAAGCTTTCCCCAGAAAATAAAGAAGGGGCCCGATGTTTTTCCCAAGTCACCATTGGTTGGGTCTGTGCTGAACTGCAGGTTGGTGTGTCTGTCACACCGAACGGCCACAAACCACCAAATTCAGCTCCTGACCAGAGACTTTGCCGTGATTCTTTCATGACGCCAGATTTCAGCTGAGACAGCATCCTCCCCAAATTTTAAACTTGACGGCTCTTCGTTATGAAACACGGGTCTTCAGAAATCAAAAGGAAATATAAAGCCGTCGTTATAGAAACAGCACAAAAAGTTAGGAAATTAACAATCTTGTACTGTTGGAAAACCTGTTTATTGTTCCTCTCCCCCATACTTGCGAGGAAAATACATTTGTGGATTGAGCAGCACCGCTGAGCAGGTGAAAAAACCGCCAAAACAATGTCAACCATCTGAATCTCTTTTTAAAAAAGCACATTGGCGATTAGCTTTTAGCAGCAACCCTGATAATAGCTGTGGTGATACATTTACAGCTCACGCTTGACATAATAATGAAATCATCTGATTCCATTCATCTCAAGGATAATCGTTGCATCCCTAGATAGAGCCTCATAATTTTGCCCAAGTGAAACCTTTAAAACTCAAAATCTTGTTTTCCAATAAATGTGATGGTAAACTAGCTGGACTAAAGCCATTGCTCTGTCCTTTTTTGGCTCTGAAGGGATCAAAGCAAGGTTGGTGATGAAAAAATAACTACAGACAAAACAGGACTAAAAATCAAAAAGATCTGGACCAGCTGCCAAACGGATTTAGAGTTAAACACAATCTAGAAGCAGGCAAAGGGAAAAATTTACTCGCCGTTAACCCTAGTCTTTGCAAAGTGTGGTTTTAGATATCAGGCCTCAGTTGCACATTACAAAAACAAGTTGATCAAACGAACATCCTGTGCAAACGCAGCTGCCAAGACGGCAGCCTTCCTCTTATTGTTTGCATGCAATTGTTTTTACTACATCTTGGCAGGGGAATATTAGTTTGTCGAAAACAAAAACCTTTCATGCATTTCTTTCGTGCTTACCCACCCACACACTTTGACACTGACGTCCACCTGTCACAGACCTGTACGTCCCCAGAGAGTCTCCCCGTCTCTTTAAAGCTTTTATGTTACAGGCAGTCTGCAGAGGACATATGAATTTGTGAACAAACCCCCGCCCCTCTTTAACTAGATTACTCACAGCAAAGCAGACGGCCCCTGACTGAAACAGAAATACTGAAATCCGATTAGTTTTCCATTCAGATTTACATCGGGGAAACGTGAAGAGCTCTTCAGAAGCAGCTGCCGCTAGACTTCTGGTTCACTTTCTAACTGATTAAACTTAATCAAAAACTATACACGACTTCTTCCGTCGATGAAACGTTCGCCCCAATTTCCACGGCGACCCTTCCTTTTTACGGTTTGACAACATCCAGCATCAACATTTACTTTTAAATCTGTCCCAGTCAGACAAGAACCACCTGGCCGGCTGATGTCCCGTGTTAATCAAGCTTTACTCCATCCTACGCTGCTGCGTAAAGTCAGGAGCAGAGCTCACAGTGATTCTGTGAGTCCAGTCATTCTGAGAGGTCCAACAGGTCAGAACATCAACATCGATACCAGCAGTAGAGCACAGGCAACAGAAAAACATCATGCTTAGTCTCAAAGCGGAATCAGTTTCCGAGCACTTCACGCTCCCTGCTGCTCATCAACTTTATGGAGATGCAGATTTCATTTTCCAACAGGACTTAGCTGCTCTCAGAGCCAAAGCTACCAGTATCTGGTTTGAGGACCATAGTATCCCTGTTCTTGATTGGCCAACAAACACGCCTGACCTTAACTCCATAGAAAACTATGGGAAGAGGAAGATGGGATAAGTCAGACCTAACCATGCAGAAGAGCTGAAGGCCTCAATCAGAGCAACCTGGGCTCTATAACACCTGAGCAGCGCCACAGACTGAGGGACTCCATGCCACGCCACATTGCTGCAGTAATCCAGGGAAAAAGAGCCACACTAAGTATTAAGTGCTGTACATGCTCATACTTTTCATGTTCATACTTTTAATGTTCATACTCTTCAGTTGGCCAGATTTTCTGGAAAGCCTCTGTTTGTATTGGTCTTAAAGTAATATACAAATTGAGCTACCTTTATAGTTATGCTGCTATAGGCTGCTGGAGGACATCAGGGTCTGTTTCTCTCACTCTATAGAGTTCTCCTACTGTTCTCCAGTTTTGCATTATTTGTTGTTATTTCAACGTCTTGTTCTGTCTTTTTTCTCTTCATAGTGGATACGTCTGTCATGGCGTTCCGTTTAGCAGTAACAACATCCTGGGGGGCAGTCCCTGCTTTCATCAATTCAATCTTTTAGATTTTACAGCTGACTCTGTCTTTTAGAGTCCAACCCTGTCTCTCTCCCAGACAGAGCTATTGGCTGAGCTTTTACTGCCACTAAATGTACGTGTGCTCGTTTTTCTCCTGTTGACTGGAAAACTGGCTCAGTGTGTGTCTACTTAACTGTGTTTCTTTCCTAGACTCAGCCACCTATGGAGCAAGTCTGCCAACTACCTCCAAGATAAGAGTGTATTCCTGGATCATTGCCTCTTTGTGAATTAGTCTTTGTGAAGTCCCTTGAAATGACGTATTGTTAATTGGTGTTATATAAATAAAATTTAACTGAATTATATGCAAGTCTGGATTCAGATTGTTGTTTTTTTCCGTTTTTTTCCCTTTTTACATTGAATTGATGTTTGTAGTCAATTATACTATAGTTCTTATTTTTTGTGTTCGTTTGCCTTAGATTCAAAACTCATTTCCAAACTCATTTCTAAGTTGAAAAATTAGTCACGTCTCAGCTTTGGGAAGTTTGTGATAAGCTGTGATTGGATTGTGATAGAAGATGACAGAAACCTGTGCAGTTTCTGATACTTTTGGGTCTTTCGTCATCCTTTATTTCTTTACATTTTACTTTTAAGGCAAATCTAGCATTTTAAATTAAATGGATGATGAACTTGACCAATGTCTGTGCAAATTCTCAGTTATCCGGGTCATCTCAACAGCAAACAGGCTTAAATTGGAGGCAAACGGACTTTCAAGTGCGAGCCACCAGAATAGACAAAGACTCCTGGATAGGTGTGGAAACATTTTTCAGAAAGAACTGAACGAAAGTCCGGTTGCCCCCAATTTAAGCCCATTGTTTCCGTTTCTCTGGTCTTTCTGGAGATCTAAATGTATTTATTTTTCAATCTTTTGCTGACTTTTCTTTCATTTTAAGTCAAATATCTGACTTTTTCAGAGGCATGTAATGCTGACCAAATCACAAAAATGAAAAAAAGGTCAAGAAATCAATGAGTGATGCCTCCCATTAAGTCTTGGGTGTGAATAAGTCGTAGATGGTTCAAAACTTTTGCACATGCCTGAAAAACAGCATTCTGATGCTCATTGCAAAGTGATAGGTCTGAAAAAACTGCTGCATTTATCAGTGGAGTAAAGAGAACATTTTACATCATTCTGGAGCACTGAGTCATCTTAGCGGCTGCTTCCTACTCCCACGGATCCTCTGCTGCCACTGCAGCATGAAAAGCTACAGCAGTGAGAGACTTATGCAGACTTTACTACATGACTGGGATCTCTGTCAGCAGGAACTATCATCTATATAGTCAGAGGGACTGAAAACAAATCGCCTTAAAACATATTTGACATCAGGGATATTGATGAGATTCAACCATGGAGAGTAACAAATTAATCCGCTTACATTGTGGCTCGTGGACACGCTGCCAGATCATCATGAGTATTAAGGAACAGCATCAACCTCTGGTATCACTTTTGTCCATCCTGGATGTCTTAATTTATCCCTAACAGATCGTGAGCAACACAGTCTGACATTTTTTTCTGCCTCTCTCCAGAACATGTGAACTATGTTGTGAATAACCTGAAAGTTTGCCGTATTTACAGGCACAAAATCTTTAGTCGTTGCTCCTTAGCAGGAAAATGCGAGGTCCAGGACTCACCCCTGAGGCGCGCCACCAAATAAAGACTCTGTGGAAGATTTCCTTCCACGAGTTACAAAAGATTAAAAGTTCAAAAGGTCCCCACATAAATAAAACCTGTCAGAAACCAGAATGAGCAACTTGTTTTATCAAGTTCTTAATGAGAATCAACAAAACATATACGAAAAGATGATAAAGAGGCACCAGGTATCCAAGTTATGTAGCTCTGCCTCATTCTTTAAAATCCAACACAGCAGTTTTATCACACTGGAGACTTTATACCACCCTTCAGTAGTTTTTGGTCCTGAAAAGCAAGCAGGATGCTTTTTGAGTCTTTGATAAAATTTGTAAAGTTTGAAGTTATCCAATTTCTCAATATCTGAGCTGCAAAAGAAAAAAAATACACATTTTTGTCCATTCTGATTGTGTCAGATCAGAACTTCACTCATTTCAGATGTTGATTGTATTCATAGGGATCCCCAGTTCCAGTCCTCAAGAGCTACTGTCCTGCAACTTTTGAACACACCCAAATAAAATGGTTGAATTCCCTTATCAGCAAGAGTTGCAGCGATGCCGAGGCCTAGTAACGCGCTGTTTATTTGGTTCAGGTGTGTTGGAGAAAAGATCTAGAAGCATCTAAATGCCCGATTATTATGACTACCAACATAACTGTTACGCCTGAATTTATTCCTCAGTTTGAGCTGAAATGAGATTTGCACCATCTAAAATAATCTAGGGGAAATCTGCAAGCTGAAAATAAGGTTAGACTACGAGATCTTTATTCTAAAAACTTTATATTTTCAGACTTAATCAAGAGGTTTAATGAATCGACTCGACTCAAAGGTAATATTCCATGGCAAATCGGTTGAGAGCTTATCACAGTGAAGATGTTTTTTCTGCACCATGTTGCAAAATACAAGCGTTACTTACAGCACACTGGTCATATTCTGTGATTTAAAAGAGATTATTTTTATAAATATGGGCAGCTCATTGAATAGTCTTATTGTAATGTTTTCACATCCCTCTCTCAGTGCGCTAAGATTCCAGTCGGCTCTGTGGAAACATTGGTATGCAAGTGTTTTATAAGATTTATTTATGTATTTATTCTACTTATTTTTCTTTTATTCTATTAGTTTTTTTTAAATTTGTCTTGTTTCTTTTTTTTTTGTTTTGTTTTTTATCTCTTTGTGGACCACGAGTCTGTTGAATAAAGCAATCAATCAATCAATAATCTGAAGATCCAAGTTTCGTTTTGAGACTAGCTGTGCATCCGAAGAAAAAAAAAAAGATTATCTACAGTTTTCACAGATTGTAAAAAGGAAGCATAGCTATGCATTTGCTGCTCGTCACCTGCAAATAAAAACAAAGAGGGGAGATTCTCCAAAGTCAGGCTGGGCTGCACTTTGTATTTATTAAGAAATGCTACGTATCTAAAGCATTTTATCAAAACTCTTACAAGAAAGAAAAAAATTAGAATTAGCATCAAAAATTACCGTAGAGACTCACCTTAATGCTGTCTAATCTGCATAAAATGTATACAATGAGGATTGTTGACAAACTCCAATCATTTCTGGGATTTCCCCTCCCTCTGTCCACAGACCTCAGCCTTTGTGCTGCTCTGCAGAGAAAAACTAGATTCTCTGGCAACGAGCTGCCTCAGCTCACTTCCACTTCACTTATTAAAGGGACCTGCCGACAATAAAAGGGGAGGGCTCCCAGCTGCATGCAGCCAAGGCTTATCCAGCCCAGTGGAGGCTGGGGATCCCAACCAGCAGAGCATTTGTTAATATTACATAGCCTACACATATAAAAATAGCCTTGAAGATAAATTATTTAACTTCAGTTGCTGTCATGCAGAATATGGGAGCCAGGTGGAATTTTTTTGTTTACTTTCCCACAGTGCAGTGTAATTAAAAGTATTTTAAATCCCACATTGCAGTTTGTCTGAAGTCTGATCACAATGTCAAAGATGGTTTAGGAAACGACCTGTGTTCATTTTCGCCTTGTGATCAGACAGAAAGGCTGTTTCTAATTTGTAATGTAATCTTTCTAAATAATCAAAAGAAGGTCTAAACAGAAGAAAGAAATGTCAGTTTAACGTTGATCAAAAGAAAGCTTACAAAGATTTCCGCACTTGGACGTGTTGCCATTTTAAAATCTAAATCTGACAAACCTGATGAGATGAATGCTTGTGACAAATTTAGATCTAGAAGAAAACTGCAATATCTGAACTGTCCAGAAGAAAAAGGAGTTGACAGAGGGGGAAAAAAACTAAGACCACAATTCATTGTTATAAAAAGTAGAAATTTATAATCTTGGACAAATGGGGCCTGGCAAGGAAAATAAAGATTTCCATTTGTGAATTTCAAAAAAACGGAGTCCTATAGTCAACCCACAAATGAAACTGGTCATGCACAGAACCAGGATGACAAACTCAATCATTATCATAAACAAAACATAAATGAAAAAGCAATAAAACAAAGAAACATTTTAACTGAGCGGCTCAACGGTTCCCTTTCCATCTACAGTAAACTAAAATCTTTAAAGCAACATTTCATAATCAGAGGTAAGTGTTTTGAAAAACTGGCCAGATAATCGAGGACTGGAGATAACGATGGACAACACCAGAGGGAGGATTTCTTCCGGTGGACTTAAAACTCTGAAGAAACTAAAAATAATAAATAATAAATGTCGCTTCCTCAATGGATGGATGGTTGGGTGGATATAACAGAGGGTCAGCATAGGAATATATAAGGCAGATGATGCATTTGGTCATTTTAATTATTCAACACAAACTGGTTTTCTTTTCATATTTACAAAATAAGTGCAGCCTATTAAATAAAAATGATTTAAAACAGGCTATTTTTGTTTCAAATATTGACTTAAAATGCCGTATTTATACTTTTGTCTGTTATCACGTGAAGTTATTCCTCTAAAAACCGGCCTTTAGATGCTCAGTGGCACATGTCGGCCCGTTGTAACAGTGGCTTTCAGTCAAGCTGCTCTCTTTTTAAAAAGGAGGGAGGCTGTTGCTGCAGCAACCCCGTATTATGCAGAGGCCGAGTGAAAGACTCTTTTCACCATCAAATAAAAGGAGGAGCGAATAAAAGTATTTGCATTCCTTTTGCATTAGCGAGTTAGCTCGATACAACAAGAGAAGCGACGGAGGTTTATTGTCCACTTTATGTCTGATTTTAACGTCTCACAACTGTGTGTGTGTGTGTGTGTGTGTGTGTGTGTGTGTGTGTGTGTGTGTGTGTGTGTGTGTGTGTGAGATGGGGGGGGGGGGGGGGCACAGTCAAAGAATGCCTGCTTTGCATGCTGGGCACAATCAGAGAGTCAGGCCGGACATTTCCAGCCTAGAATGTGTTAATTGAAAATTTACTTTTCAGTCATTATACGCAATGGGGGTGCTCCTTCGTTATGTAGTCACTTCAGTTTTTAAAAGGAATCAGTATTTTATGTAAAATACATGAACATGCAAATTTGTCTGGTAGTTAATAAATAAAAAAAACAATTATACGTAATGAAGATACAAAGACAAATATATACTTTCACATGATTGGAATCTGGTGTTGAGCTATGAATTTGTGTGACATCATTGTAAATTACCCCCTGAGCTGTAGTTCACCTTGAGAACAGAAGAATAATTTGAACATGATTTAATTTGCGCTGCTGACAGCTGCTGCCGTCATTAGTTCAGTGGAGCATGACACCACTGAGAGTCACTGCTAAATAATTAAGCATTTTTCTTTGTCCCTTTATCCTTTTTGGATATCTAGAATTATTCCTCCGAAGCTAACCAGGATTAATTAAAAAGAAGCTGCACTGGAAAGCAATGCTAAACAAATATGATTATTACTAGCAAATACTTTGCGTTTGTTTTTTTTAGCACCAGTTATTATAGAGGACGGAAAACAAGAACAATTAGATTGTTCTGTTAAATATTTGGAGAAATACTTTCCTTTCTAAAATGATTTAATGGTTAGTCATCTGTAAAGAGTTAAGATTATTTCTCCCCTTTGGTCCTGGATTAAGTTTATCCTTCAATTATAGTAAAAATATAGAAACTCTGCAAGTTTTAGGGTTTGGATGTAGAAATGATCTGCTCTCTAGCAGATTTTAAAATTACTTAAATCCTATTAAACCATGAAAGCAACAGAGGTTTGGTGTCCACTTAGAAACCCGATGCACCGTGTGTGATATTTCCGATCTTCATCTCCTAACTAATAAAAACGGAGCGGTGGCAATCTGAAAACCGCTTCTACTAACACCTAAGTCCCAATGTGTTTACTCTGATCTGAATTCAGCATTTTACACATGAATGAATGTTTCACTATTATTTGCAATGTCATTGTTTAGTTTTTTTCTTAGATCAGAAAATCGAGCAGAAACCGAAATGAGAAAACAAAGTTTGAGAACAACTAAGTGCATCCAAAAAAAAACTGAATAAAATTATATGTAACCAGAATATTAAAAGGGAATTATGTTTTTATGATCATGTACCTTTGAATCAAGATTTTTTTTTTTTTTTTTTTGGGGGGGGGGGGGGGGGGGGCTAATTTTTTCATCCCTAAATCTTTAACAACCTTTTTTGATCTCTTGCACCGTCACCTTGTCTCTCTCAGTTCAGTTGTCTTGCAAAAGATGCACATTGTGTAGATTTGAAGCTAGGACGAGAAGTTCCACATTAAAAGCTTTAAACCCAAAATATTTCACATGCATGTTGGAGCCTCCGTGATTTGACATAAAAACTGCCCAAATCAGTGAGTTTTAGTTTATTCCCAGTAGAGTTCAACCACTGATCCCATAACGGATGCAGAGGAAGATGTTCGACATCCTGATGCCGATGTTG
The DNA here is from genome assembly GCF_011125445.2 of Fundulus heteroclitus. Taxonomy (NCBI): domain Eukaryota; kingdom Metazoa; phylum Chordata; class Actinopteri; order Cyprinodontiformes; family Fundulidae; genus Fundulus; species Fundulus heteroclitus. The sequence continues at coordinate 34,461,312 of NC_046365.1, forward strand.
AGACACCTGCAAATGTGATAACATTTTTTAAAAAGGTCAACGGGATCTGGGAGGAAAATAGCAAGTGACATTTTGCCCTTTAAAGATGTCAGTGGGAGCGGTCAGCAATGGGACAACAAAGAGCCACTCAGCAGAGACGGTCTGAAGAACTAGCTCCTCAAATTTACTGCTAAAGTAAATAGTCTAAAATAACTCTTTCCCTGATATATCTCATAGCTTTGGATGCTTAAGTTTAAAGAGGAACTAAGGGTAATTTTGCCAGCATTTAGTCTAAAGCAACAGGAAACAATGTGCTTTATTAAAAAGCCGCAGTAACAGTCTGTGTGAAAACCGCTCATAGAAAAACAGATTAAAGCTGCCACTTACGTGATTTATAAGGGCGGTTGTGTTGAGCCGTCTGCAGAGGAAGGCTCCCGCTGTGTCCAAGCACAAAAGCCTCCTTCATCATGTTGATGTCGGGCAGAAGAATCAGCTGGACATCAAACCATTAAAAAAAAAAAAAAAAAAACTCTGCAACAGGACAGGGAAGGTGTGCTTCTACCTGCAGGGAAAGTGAAGATCCTCCTCTTTAGGTGAAGGGTTGAGCTGCAGGATAAGGAGGGATTGAAGGCGGCATTATCTGTGGCACATGGCCACGCTGACTGATCCGGAGGGGAACGTGCCAAGTCACACGCCGTTTGACCTCTCGTGCTGGAGTGACTTTTACTGAGCAGCAGCCACACTGACAAGAGGCCTGCCCCAAGGGCCCTACTTGTGCACCATTACACAGGTGACAGTGACACACTGTTCAGCTGCGTGTTTGACTAATAAATCACAGTTTTCACGCTAGATCTCTATTTCTGCTGGATCAGGATAAAACGCCGGGACCCGATCAGTCAGAGGAACCAGGGGAGAGTAGAGAGAGAAGTGACAGAATTAAATGTTTAAAGGACTGGAGAGGCGGTCCAGAACTGGGCTCAAAATCTAAATCCAGGGACAATTCAAAGACGGTACTAAAAACAAATAGCAAGAACAAAAGATTAGCCACAATGTGCAACTCTTCAGTTGGTAGACGCAGGTGTGTGAGGAGTAATGAGTAACTTCTGGTGACATGGCGAGCAGGAGATAAGGTCAGATTGGGCCGAGGCCACCTAGAGGCAATAACAGGTAACAACAGAAACCCAAACTACATGAAAACACAAATAATGATAAATAACTACATAAATAATGAATGAATCAATTTGAATACATGAATGGTGAATTCAGGTTGTTGGGGTCATTGTACCTTGTGATGGAGTGGTAACCTGACCCGCCTAATGAATGCTGAGGATAGGCACCAGACGTTGGATGGATAATGGATGGTTTATTGTACAATGTAATAATTATAACTCTTTATTTGCACGGCCTTGTTGCATTGCCTGCTTTTTAATCAAACTGGTCCCTTACCAGAATTAGCTTTTCTCAAAGTGCACACAAAGAGAGCAAATGCAACAGAAAATTAAACACTAAACAAAATCAAGTCTGCACATTTACAACAGAAAAAAATGCATAAATAAAATGTTAAAACAATAGAAGAGTTTTTAAAATGCGTTAAAACAGATAGTGAAATTAACAGTTTGTATAAATCAATTAAAACGCTAGAAATTAAAATAAGTTCTAACTAACATTTTTCTCTGCTTTGTTTTAAAAAGTTAATGGTCAACTTTGTGTCTACAGTGTCCTATTGTCACAAAAGCAATAGTTTTATGGCAGTGTTATGCTGAATTTGGGTTTCACCAAATATTTTCAATAAGATCAGTATGGCTGAAAATTATCTATCTATCTATCTATCTATCTATCTATCTATCTATCTATCTATCTATCTATCTATCTATCTATCTATCTATCTATCTATCTATCTGTTATTTTTGTTAAATATCTATAATTTATATGATCCTTATTTAATTTCCACTGTTAAGTGGACATTATCATTGTATGTTTTACATAGAAAAATCTTTTTTTTTTTTTTTACTAAATTGAATTTTCTTTTAAATTTTTATGATGTTTTTGATCATGCAACGCTCTTCAGCATATTTTCCCCCTCCACCCCAATTGTTTGACAAAAATTATGGGACTTTGTAATTATGTTGACGTATGTTTACATGAGGCAAAGAACGTTTCTGCCATCAAACAGATCCTCTGTTGCCATCTAGTGGTATCTAGTGGGTCATTACAGTCCAAATATTCCCCTGAACACAGGACTGAAAGTCATGTTCCACAATTATGAGCCCTTTACTGTCCCTAATTTTGTTTGGACACATTTCCTTTAAAAAAAAAACACCCTCTTTGTCTTGTTTATATGCTATTTGTATCTAGAAAAGGGACAGAAAACTTGTAGGTTAAGACAAATTAAATTTAGACGAGCAGTAGTTTCATTTAATTTTCCCATTCCCTAAGAAAATGCAAATGTGAAAATGTATTGATGATAATCACATGTATGTTTGACCATTAAGTAAAATAAAATTACTCTATGTTATATCATTTAACTGGAAAAAAATAACCCTAACCTGAAATACCTTTTTTTCTCTGAGTAAAGCACACAGTGAACATGGATTGCTTTAAATAAACTGAAACTAGTGAGAAAAGTTATTTATGTACAGACTTATCTTTGCAGCAGCAAACTTTATGAGTGTCAGAATCCACAAGAGTTTAAAAAACACCAAAAACCAGGTAAAAATGTTCATTGCTTTTTGGTCTTTTTCACTGTGGTTCCTCAGACATTAAATGTTGTAATAGAGCATATATTTGCAATGTTTCCAGTCAATCACATTTAGGCATTAAAAATCCCTCTATGCAATAATTTTAAAAAATCTATAATTCAATTAGGCTGCAAAGTTGGAAAACACAACATTAGTGTTGCTACTTTAACCTTTAACCAGAATATCAGAAATGTCCAAGCACTCTCTGTCAAAACAGTCTCTAATGCTGGAATCCTCGCTTTGCACCTAAAAGAACGGTTTTCCAGTAAAAGAACTTTGCGTTGGATATTTGGTTGCAGCTAAGAAGACTTCAGGACGTCCAAGAGTAACTAACAACTTCCAGAACTGTCTCTTTCTGAGACAGTCCTGCACAATAGTGTTGCCACCAGTGCAGAGCTTGTTAGACATCAGCAGCTTGTTGTTGTGAGTGTGCCTGAAAACCTTTTGACAGCAGCCTTCTGACAATAAAGGCAGCAAATAGATTGCCTTTGTATAAGAAAGTTATAAAGCACAGACAGAATTATTGAAAAATTTGCAGACTTATATAGACGACTAAAAAAATACTGTATATAGTCACTTGTTATTGAGACCACAAAAAGGACATTTGGGGAAAACAAATATAATACTTAGGATCAGATCAGCAACACAATTTCTAATAAGAAAAGACAAAAGAGATAAACCTAAAATAGTCAGTATGAGTTGAAAATGATAAATCAGGTAGTTCAATACGGTGACCTTTAGGATTTACAGGGCAGTTTGGTTAATAATGATTAAACAAGTCTAGGCTGTTTCTTTGGCAACCGGCGCGTAAGAAGGAAGTTGTTTGGTAAAGGGCACGTAAGTATGCAAATCGCTCTGCAGCTCCTCTGCTCTAAGCCAGTGAGATGTAACGTAAAGGGCA